>NW_017731373.1:6436316-6479943 GCF_001890085.2 Hipposideros armiger | reverse complement strand
TGTACCTGGCGTATAAGACGACCCCCCACTTGGAGGCATATTTTTCAGGGCCAAAAAATCGTCTTATACGCCGGCAAATACGGTATATGACATTCTGGGAAAAGCAAAACTATGGACACAATAAAAAAATCAGAGATTACCAAGGATTAAGAGGAGGGAAAGAAGAATGGGCAGAGCCCAGGTGATTTTTAGGGCCATGAAACTATTCTGTTTAGTACCATAATGATGGATACATGTATGTAAATGTGTGTGTGTGTGTGTAAAATATATTTGATAAATATATAATAAATCATATATTTGACATATATAGATATAGATATAGATATGTATGTACAAGAGTGAACCCTAATGTAAACTATGGATTAGGAGTGATGACGTGTGAGTGTAAAGTCATCAATGTCAACAACTGTACCACTTTGGTACAGGATGTTGAGAGTGGAAGAGACTGTGTGTGGCAGAGGTGTGGCATGGTATGGGGGGCTGTGGGAGGTATAATGGAAATTCACTGTATTTTCCACTCAGTTTTGCTGTGAACCTAAAAGTGCTATAAAAAATAAATTCTATTAAAAAACAAATATCTAAAAGCTCATGGAGAGATGGCATGTTGGATCAAATCGTTATTAAGAAACCTGTCCCCATGAAACTTCCCATTGATGTAAAAGACTCCACCATTCTCCTAGTTACACAAGCCAGAACCTGGGTGTCATTCTTGGCAAATTCCCTTACCTCATGCCTCACTTTCATTTACTCCTACTGAAAATATATCTTAATACTCTTTTCATCACTGTTGCCACCTTTTGAGGCCAAGCTATCATTATCTTTCTCCAAGACCAGAAATAGTCTAAAAGGTCTTCTAGCTTTTATCTTGTCACATTTCAATCTGTTCTCAACACAGCAGCCAGAGTAATCTTTTGCAACATAAATATATGTGATTCCACTGTTTAAAACTTGAATAGATTTTTTTCCCCTGCACTTTGAATGAAAGTCATATTCTTTGAAGCTGGTCAGGGGCTGCCTATCTTCCAACCCTAACTCATACCCCTCACCCCCTTGCTCATCAAGCACTAAGAACATGAGTGTTCCCTCACCACATTGCCAAACAGACTTCTTGTTAATCTCTGTCTCTGGATCTAGTTTATTTCCTTCATAGACTTTGAATTTTGTAAGTTCATATTTGTTTACTTATTCTCTGTTGATCTCCCCACAGCCTAGAAGCTCCATGAGAATAGGAGTTCATCTATCCTGCTTCACATGGAATGCCAACACCTGACACAAGCCTGGCAGAGTAGGCAGTGGTGTACCTAAGGAGTAGTAGCCCTGGCAATAAGGGGATGCGTTTAAAAACAGTAAAAACCAACTAGGAATTGGTTTGCTTTTTATCATCACCATGAGTCTTTAATTCTAAAAATGTCAATGATAAAATACTCCTCCCCTACCAAATTCTTCTGTTGGTATAAATTCTGTAACAATTGTTGCTATTACTGATTTCACTAAGGACAGCTTAAATTAGCACAAATTTGTATTATTCATGCTTCAATAAACACTTTCTTTTACATAAAAGTTAACTGAGAGAACTCCAAATTTATAGTAGGCCCTCGAGACAGGCAGAGTCAGCTATACACCAGCATTTCACGAGTCAATTCACAACAGTTTAGAATTGTTCTGGCTCATTTTAGGAGCAGTTTGTGGCTCAGACACTGTCGTAGTACATACTGAATTTAAACAGTAGATTCAAAATAAATAATAGCACATGATTGTAGAGGTTAAGATACAGAATGATTTCTATTCTCTCACTCTATGTGATAATTTAAAGTTTCATTTGTGTTTAAAATATAAAACAGTGAAACAGTGCACACTGCAAGATGTAACACTTTTGTGTGATTAGTGCATATTTTAGCTCATACATGAAATATTTTACTGGATTTAAATATCTTTAAAACTGAAATTTATTCTTTTAAAATTGTTATTCTTGTTATTTAATAAGCTAAAATGTGATTATTCATCAACAGAAAAATATATAGGCATAAGTTTTTTCAAATTTTTCAAAAAATGCATAAATGTAAATTAAAAGTGTCAATTACTTCTTTCCTTTTTTGAACTGATATTTATTTTATTACTTATTAATATCATGATTATATATATACATGGTTCAATAAAACAAAATTTTCACCCTCACATTTGTTTTTCTGGCTATTATTATTGTTCATTTCATTTCATGATTCTTATTAAAAATAAATTAGTTATGCAGAGAGGAGCTAAAAAAATGACCTGCTCCAGGTTTCAAGTTTTTTCATCACCTACCATCATATATTTGACAATGATGGTAGGTGATCAAAAAAAATTTGTTGAATGTATGAATTAGTCAGTTTTAAAAGTCACTAATGTGTAAGGATTTAATCTCCTTCCAAATTAACCAGCCTACATACTAACTAAAGACACCAACAATTTAATTTCCACCTGGTAAAACCTACATATTTACAGAAGATATAAGACCAAACAATTCACATTTTTTCAAGAGGAAAAACATATCTACCCAGATTATGACAATGGAGACGAGGTTTGACTTAGACCACAGACAAAAGGCAACAATTTTAAAAGACACCAAAATTCTGTGAAGTAAAGCCACCCATTTTGGAAATGAAGCCTCCTGAGTTTACCAGACAAAGGTGTAGAATTGGTGAGTACAGACAGGAGCACCGAATCTTCTGCAGTTAGTTACCTGAGAAAAGGTGGGAAGAAGTTTTTGGAATTTTTTTTTCCCAGCAAAAAAGGGGCGGCAGCCTACTCAAACCACCACTTCCTTTACTCTTGTGACTGTATCCTATGTTTCTAGGACAGTAAGTTCCCTGTGTTTTGCCACTTATAACTTCTGGGTAACAATGTAAGTTAAATGGATTTTCCAACTGCTCTAGGGATCAAAGGGGGTTCCAGGCTTTGAGCTTTATGAATTCTACTCAGTGTTCCTGTTTTCTCAGTATTCACATCTGTTTCTCTGTCTCTGTCACACACACACACACACACACACACACACATACACACACACACACAGAGGCAAGGAAATATTGTTTCCTAATCACAGCTACAAAGGGGCTTTGGGTGTTGACTTACACCTTTGAGACCAGTGCTGCCAAGGGTGGAGCTTATCTGAAAAAATTCAAGGAACTGTTTAATTATAAGGCAAGTACTTGCTTCGTCTGTTTTAGTTAAAATGTAATCTTAAAAAAAAAAATGTAATCTTAAAAAATAAAGAGTCAGAGTCCAAAATCAACTTAATTATTCTGAAATCTAAAAAGGAAGAGAGATTAATAAGTACTATGTTTATTTTTTTTCCTTTTTTAAATTGAGGGGTTCATTTCCTTTCTATTTACCTACTATCTGTTTGGGGAGGCTAGTAGAAATGAAGCCCTTTAAATTTTGCTTTGGGCTGGGGAATTATTAAGAAAGGTGCAGGAAAGGGCTGGCCGGGAGGCACGTTGGTTAAGAGCTGGTTTCGGACGCCAGCTCTGAGCAGCCGCCCTGGTTCGGATCCCACATGAGGGCCAGTGATGCTGTGCCCTCTATAGCTAAGATGGTGAACAACAGCTCAACCTGGAGCTGGGCTGCCATGAGTCACTGGGGACGGCGTAGGCTGCAGTGGAGCTGCATGGGCTCCTGTAAGCTACCATGAGCGGTCAGCAGCCGGCGTGAGCTGCCAAGAGCCGCTGTGAGCAGCTATCCAGTGACCTGCAACCAATCTACTTCACCCAGGAAGAGTTCAATGATAATATCAACATGGGCCAGTGAAGCAATGTCCTCCACAACTAGACTGAAGAACAAAAGGACAGCAACTTGTCTGTTCCCCTTCCCCGATTCCCCAACACTGTTCCCCTCCCCCAATTCCCCAATAAAATCTTTTTTAAAAAAAAGAAAGGTGCAGGAGACTAGTGTAATTTGACACTAAGACATATTGTTACTTTCTATAAAATTGGCAGTTTTTACATTGCTTCAATTTACATATAGTTTTCTTCTCATCCTCTCAATTTACCCAAGTTCACGTTAATTTTCATGATAAATGTGTGTACCAGAGGAGAGCCTATTTTTTCAAAACTATTAAAAAATATTGGTGAATCCTTTTACTTGAAGAATCACTTTCTATACAGGTTTCCAGATAGCAGATTAGACTAAAGAGAGAGGCACACCTGTATGCTATATAACAAAACATACTTTTTGAATTCTAGACTGAATTTCACCCAAGTTTTGTTTAGAAAAAACAGTTTAGCAGAATTTGTAGCATCAATAACCTTCCCAGAAATGAAAATTTAAGTTATCGTACATTAAAGTCGAAATCACTAAAGGTCTGATTTGAGCTCCCATAATTTAAGTGAAAAACCAGAGAAACTTTAGCAATAAATGAGGAGAGCATTTCAAAGTAAGACATAGAAAAAAGAGGCTACCAGGAAGGTGGAAGGCGATATTAATATAGTTTGGAGAAGAAAAAACTATAGGAGAGACTTTACCTTAATTTTGAAATTTATCTATCTAAAAGCATATCACCAACTGTTTTCTTTGACATGAGTAACTAAAAGAATAAATATCCCAGAGTTACAATCAGAAAAATTTTAGGTAAGAAACGATACAAATAAGTCGACTGTGAAGGTGAAGGGCACTGAGGTCAGTTTTTGAGAAGGTCAGTGTAGCACACAGCTCCACACTTCTCTGGTTCAGTCTGCCATGAAGCAAGAGACTTGACTTAGAGCAAATGATTTCTGAATGCCTCTTCTCCTTCTCCTACGTTTCTAAAAGGCTGAATTGAAACTTCTTCTGTCTCACCTTTCCTTCATCAATAGTGACATTCCTTTTCTACTTTCCCTGACTAGCTCTCCTACCAAATTAAAAAAGAAAAAAGAAAAAGAAAGAAAGAAAGAGAGAGAGAGAGAGAGAGAGAGAGAGAGAGAGAGAGAGAGAGAGAGAAAGAAAGAAAGAAGAAAGAGAAAGAAAGAAAGAAGGAGAAGCCTTTATAAAAACAGCCTAGCAGGGTTCAGGAATGGGGTGATTTCTGATTACCCCATTTTGCTTGGTGATGCTTATATGATGAAAGTTTGCTTTTGATTTAAAGGAAGCCATATTGAACAGGATAACACAGCTTTAAAACAATTTTTTTTAAGTAGTCATTTATCCCATGAATGAGTACTAGACCCTTATGCAGGTGCAGGTTTCAACAGGAGATGGAGGGTCAGAATGAAGAAATAGCAATGGACTTTCTATAGAAGAAAACGCTCACCAGTGGATGGAGCAAACAAGCTGCCTTTCTTCACAGTTTTAACCAGGGCTGCCTCTCCTCTCAAGTTTATTCCAATATGCCAAGCATTTCTTCTAGGTCTTATATCCATGTTATGCCTGGGATGGAAATTCCTAGAACAGGGGCACAAACAAACTCAAAACTTACAAAGATTAGGAAGATAATATAAATGGGTATATCCTGTTAGGTAGAAGGCAGTCAGGAAATGCTGGGTTTGGGGAGAGTCTAGGTCCCACCTAAAAGGCATTTACATAAAAACAAATTTAAAATATTCTGTAGGCCAAACAAAACACAGCTGGCTGGCTGAGTTCAGCTCTAGGCTCATCATGTTTTTATTCCTTGCCTAGAGAAAAGGTCTTAAAGTATTCTCCTTTTGTCTGTAGAGAATCAAAACTAATTAAGAGGAAGATCTAGATAGAGTATGATTACTGAGATGCTACATATCTTAGGGGAGGTTATTTCCAGAATTTTAGTCACACTGTAAATTAAAGAAATGCTGGTTCTGAAATCTTATTTTAATTCTTCAAATCAGCTTTGAGCTGGGAAAACAAAATATTTTTGTGTAAATCTCTTTGAAAAGAGGGAGGCTTATTTCCCCCATAGGTCAAAAGTCAATTACTGCCCTTTTTGTTTCTTACCTACAGTCTAAGCGATGATGTCATTCTTGACATTGCTAAGAATTTTCATGTTGAAAGAGGTCCTGTCTGAAAACACATGGAAGTCTTGAATTTATATGTTAAAGTAGAAACTGCCTTCAAATCCAAAAGGATTGTTGTTTAAAAGGTGGAGAAAAATAATTTCCCTTTTGAGAACACAAGAAAATAGTGGCTCAGATTTAGGCAAAAAACTAAGTAATATTGAAAATTATCCAACATTCCTGATATTGGTAACCAGGAGTCATATTTGAGTCAAATATGGTCTATGATAGCCCAACACTCCCTTGATCACTTGGGGTATTTGGCTGGTCAGGATAGATGTAGTGATGTCTCATTCTTCCCTCACTATTTCATTTTCATTGTTCGTAAAGTAGGTATCAGTAGCTGCATTTACCACTTAAAATTTCATAAGATCTTAAAATTGGGGAATTGTCAATTTATACATCTGAAGGCATCTTAATGGAAACTTAAAGAACAAAAAAGCTTTATAGTAATAGAAAAGTAGCACCTTTTTTCTTCTTAATATGCAGAATAATATTGAAGGCTGTTGAACAAGTCTGAAAATTAATAAGAATGCAATTTTAAGGTAGAAAATAATCAGAGAAGAGAAAATAAGGAGAAAAATCAGAAATCATTTCCTCAAAAAATTAAATATGAAGAAAGTCAAAGTCAGTAATGGTTTAAAAAAAAAATCTAAAACCTAACTGTGCTTATGAAATGCCTTCATAGAACTCTGCTAAACTTTGATAGAATCTTGCCAAATGCTAGTGCTCCATGAAAATGTTCAAAGAACTGTGGATTAGACACCTCTTTCAATGTTTCAGGAATTGTAAATGATGTGTCTTTGCAAAACTAAAGTGTAGTTTTAACCAAATCACATTTGTTAAGTCCTGGCTTTGGTATTTGTGTTGTTCTGGAGAGAAGGGGTAACCTGTACACTTTCTGCCTTGTAGCCCAAACCTTCTAAGCCAGTGAAAATTGTTGGAGCCTTCTAACGCAAGTAGTGTTCACCGAGCCTTTCTGTTTATTATTTATAGTCAATAAGAAAACATTATGAACCCAATTTGACAATTTGGCCTCCCTCCAATTCTTAGAACATGAAATAAGAGAGCCGCCTGGTGGTCAAAGTGATGCACAGACTTGAGATTGGGCACCCGAGGAATAGTAATTTTATTGTTTCATTAACATGACTGAAAAAGTCATGTGTAAAAACACTATCATAAAAAACAAACTAAAAAAAATCATTTACATAAAGTGCCCATTTTCCAAACCCATTTACTCGAATTCACTTTTTTTTAAAACCATGCCTGTTGAATGTAGTTTGCGGGTAATAGTGGTACTCATTTAGTTAAAATTATATCTATCTATCTATCTATCTATCTATCTATATATATATATATACATATATATATATATACACACACACACACACACACACACACACACACACACATCGTGTACATACGTTCTCTCAGTGCTGTCATTTTGGTCAATTTTAACCTTAAAGATGTGCCAAAAATCTCACAGAATAATATATTGAATGACCTGAAATTAAATTACTTTCAAGCACATAGAGAACTCAGATGGACTAAGAAGCCAGATTAATAGAAGTTAAATGAGAATCGACTTTAAAAACATTTTAAAGACTGTCTTTGTATCAGCACCAATCAATTCAAATTCAGGGGCAGAAAAAACTGATAAGACTCCCTTCCTGATGCAAAAGGCTGACAATCTAGTAAGGAAATAAAGTAAACATTAGCTATTGGGTTGTTGGAAAGTGATGACGTATGTTTGCGACAGATGGCACTAGTTCATTTTTGGAAGTACTAGAGTCATTCGCATCTATGTTATTGCTATATCATTTGACAGCTGAGAGTTCTAGCTTCATTCTAAAAAAAAAAATTGAGTTTTGGAGATTTTAAAACAAGTTGAAGATGGAAGACCAAACTGTACATTTTGCCATATTTTACTGTTTTACTTCCATAAAGGGAAGAACGCGCATCAAGCTTGTGAAAAGTTGCATAAAGTTTATGGTGACAATGTTCTACAAAACGTCAGTACCAACGATGGTTCACGAAATTCTGTGCTGGTGATTTTGATCTCAACAACGCTCCTCAGTCAGAAAGGCCCACCGAGGTTGATGACGACAAAATAAAGGCATTGATCGAATCAAACCCACCTTACACGACATGAGAGATTGCAGAAACATTGAACATCCATCATTCAAGCATTCACGACCACCTGAAGAAGCTGGGATACGTAAGCAAGCTAGATATTTGGGTTCCGCATGAACTCAAAGAAGTTCATTTGACGGCGCATATAAACATCTACAATATGCTCATTAAACATGAGCTTTTTTGAAGTAACTGATAACTGGTAATAAGAAGTGGATTGTTTACAACAATGTGGTGCACAAACGGTCTTGGTCCCTAACATGATGAAATGACATCGAAAGCAGACATTCATCAGAGGAAGGTTATGCTTTCAGTGTGGTGGGATTTTAAAGGTGTTGTGCTTTTCAAGCTCCTACCAAGGAACCAAACAATCAATTCGAATGTGTACTGTCAGCAATTGGACAGTTTGAACGAATCCATCATCCAGAAACGTCCAGAGCTTGTTAATTGTAAAGGAGTTGTGTTCCATCACGACAACACGAGACCACACACAAGTTTGATCGCCAGTCAAAAATTATTGGAGCTTGGATGGGATGTGTTGCCACACCCACCATACTGGCCTGACCTTGCGCCTTCAGACTTCCACTTGTGTCGCTCTCTTCAAAACTCCTTGCGTGGTATAACGTTCAGTTCAGATGAGGCTGTAAATCAGCACCTTGTTCAGTTTTTCACAAATAAAGACAGGTCCTTCTATGAACAAGGAATTATGAAGCTCACTGAAAGATGGCAAAAGGTTATCGAACAAAACGGGCACTATATCACTGATTGATCTTTGTTCTTTATATAAATAAATTACCTTTGAAAAACAGACAAAATACATCATGACTTTTTCAACAACCCAATATAAACTCTAGTGTAGAGTGGCAGAAGATACGGCTGGAGAGGCAAGTGGCTGCTGCATGGTGGACAACATGGAGTTTCAGGTTGAGGAGCTCGAACCACTGGTAACCTGATAAGAGTACTACTGACAAGATGACTGGCAGCAGAGTATAAAACTGAAGTCGGGAAAAAGAAAAACAGGAAGACTGCCAATTGCAACAGCTCACAGGGGGGTTTTGAAACTCAATTAAGAAAGTGCAGTGGGAGTTCAGAGGGGATAGATATAAGAGTTTTTACTTTAAAATTGTATTGAAAAATTAATTTTTAATTTTCTGAATGTAAGAAGATTTGACTCCTAGAAGGCATCACAAGTGTCATGTATAAGCGAGTTTAAGAAACTTTTTAATTTACTTTAAAAACTAAATCAAATTTTTACTTTAAAAAACTCTAGTAGTTCTGATGCTCCACATGACATCTAAAGAGAATTTGTTCCCTTAATTATATTTTCCTTAGGAATTTAAGCATATTCTCCATGACATCTTACATAAATTATTGATTGACAATCTATGGAAAGGTTGCTAAGCAACGGAAAACTTTGCTTTGTAAAAACTAATGAAAACCTCATTTAAAGTGAAGTAGGGAGGCCAGAGGGGGTTCCTCTCATGCCCTACATGTTCACAAAGCCCAACAGGAGAAGCTCTTTATAATAGCCTTCTTGATCTCCTTTTCCCCCCCTCTTTAAAAGAGCTCCAGACTTAGACGGGGCCTGTCATGGCTGCCTGTTCCACATTGCAATTCTCTGTTGTTCCCCAATAAATCCTTTTTGCTGGGGAAATACCTGGTTGACTTTTTGTTTACAATCAACACCTTTTATCTGTTCCATTTATCACAATTACCAAGAAAACAAAACAAAACAAACACACCTGTGGGATGCGTGTTTCCTTGACAAGGAAATAGTTTCCGGGCTTTTCTACCTTGCTTTCTGATTAAATAGAGAGGGAAGGAAGAGGTCCAGGGCTGAGAAGTTAAGCTGGTTGAGGACTTGATGGAAGAGGTAAGCACTGGGCAAGAGAAGGGTAGCTCTTCTTAGATCACATATCTACAGTCAATACAACCTCCTAACTACTTTTCCACCACCCACCACTTTAGGGTATCTTTTTGTTGCTCTTGTTCCTTTTAAGGCTGCTCTTGATACTCATTTTTATAGGGCAGGGCCAAGGCCAGCCCCCAAATGTCCTAGTTCAATACTATGTGCAACCAATTGGTCTAATGGGGCACTAACTCATCAAGATCAAATTGAACTTAGCTAGGGAAGGCTCTGTTCTTGAAGCATTTCTACAGATAACAGGTGAAAGGTGTCAGCATATATTTTTGGAACCAAAAATTTGAACACACGATGTTCTATTTGTAAAACCTAGCAGGCAGTCCCCTCTGTTAGCTGCAACACAGTCCAGAGATTTTTAATTTATCTGACGGGTGATCAGTCCTTTGCCAAATTAGGACCTTGAAGTTACAGTATTTACCTTGTCAATGCTCATCTTAGTGGTTCAACGGGTCCCACTGGTTCTCTTTAACCATGACCCAATCTGCTGCTTCTTCTCTACCATCACTGATTCAACCTTGGTTCAGGCTCTCATCATCTTTTGTCAGTGCCATACTAGTCTCCATGTTTCCATTTTCAACTCCTTTCTTCTCAATCCATTCTTTATACTATGTGCTGTTACCTAATTTAAACAAACCACCACCACCCCCGCTCCATTTAAACGATTCCATTGACTTCCAGAATAAATCCAAACTCTTAGCATAGCATGCAAACCCTTCTGTGATACACTCGTAGTCCTACCTGAGTCACCTAGGTTTCTCTGGGTCATCTCTTTCCATACTTGCACTTAGTGTCCCAAACTACTCTTATCTAACATCCTCCCATCCCCCTGAAAAAGCTCTACCCTCTCAGGCCTCTAGGGCTTTGTGAGCACTACAATTTCTGCTTAGAGGGTCAACTGCCCATCTCTTAACTAATTGCTACTCATATTTTAAGTCACGAAAGTTATCGCAAAAGGAGAAATTGCCACTCATTCATAAGACTGGATTAGGCAGGTATCCTTGCTATGTACTTCCTTAATACCCTGGGCTTTCACTTTGTCACAATTCTTATAATCTGTACATTAATTTTCTCCAAATCTACTTTGAACAACTTGAGAGTAGGACAGTGCTTGGAAAAGTTTGATGTGACTTATTGGTCACAGTGGAAATTGTATTTTATTTGCAGTTTCTCTCATGCTTCCAGTCCAATCACTCTGCTTTCTCATTTATCCTGCACACCTGTCAGTCTAAACTTCTTCAAATTACTTCTATCAAGGTTCTTCCTTTTTAAGAAACTTTGGTCTCCCTGTCATCTATGACAGCAAGTCCAGAAACCTGGGTCTGGCTTTCAAAAATCTTACTGTCTGTTTGGACCTACTTGTCCCACTTCATTTCCAGTCCCTTATTCTCTCTTATCCCTGGTCACTTCAAATATTCTGGCTTCACTTTTTGTGTCAAAATCCTACCTGTACTTTCAAGACCCTGCTCAACAATCATTTCCTCACTGAAGTTTTCCTTGGCTCTTCACACACATTGCTTCAAACATATATTGAACATACAGTTCATCACTTATTTGGGCACTTACCTGTCCCCTTGCTTGGATGTAACCATTTCCTGGGTAGGCCTTCTCTGCTTCACAAGATGCATTAAGTTCCTGGGGGGCAGGAATCACAATATACTTTTTGGTATCTCTCAGTACAGCAATGATGATTCAATTTCAAAACAGTGAATCATAATACATTATACGAATAAAATGAAAGCTGCCCAAATATAGAATTTGGCCTTTATTTTAAAAAACATTAGAAAATATAGAGGAAGGTTAATTACTAACTTAAGTTAGTTTGTTGCAGAGAAGGATGTAAACTTGGAAGATGATTAGATAGGTGTTAGGTGCACATGAGAATAATTTTACTTGTGGTAAGTTCTTATTAAAATGATTAGCAGGTCATTATTACATATTTCCCAGGTCATGATATTTTCTACAGGAACATTTAGTTATCATGGTGAATATTACATAGTGGGTTCTGCAGAGAATTGCAGTGGTAACCTGTAACATTATATTGTAAGGTTTGGCATCTCAGTCAAAAGGAAAAAGGCACCCCAATCTGTTATCGCTAAAATATTATTTAAGGTGACAACAGAGCCTATGGGAGTAGGCTATTCTTTTCCTCAGCTAAAATTCCCTTGGCATCTACGTAGGTGTGATCCAGCACTCTTTTAAAACATAGCTGTCCTGTGAATTGACACAGCATTCTGCTCCAGGATTCTTAGCTAATACACTGAGTTTATCTGAAGTAAAAAAACAATGTGTTGCCTTAACAAACTCATATTCCATATTAACAAGGCCTCCTAAAAATACAAAGATCTAATCAAAAAGATTATTCGGAGATGTGAAGCAGGAATACAATATTACACCAATAGAGATAGTTGTTTTTACATCTGGCAGCATTTCAGTAACTTCAAATAGCTTCATGTATGTTCTTGGATACTCTAACTCTTGTACCATTTTCATTTTTGAGTTTCTCTTCCATAACCAGAGACTGAAAACTGTACTTCAAAGCAAAATGGAAAATACGTTAGAATCTCATCTTTACCAGTTCCGTAGCTTTGGGTAAGGTATTTAACTTCTCTGAGCCAGTTTTTAATTTACAAAATGGGGATAATGATGTGTTTTGTAGAATTGCTGTGAAAATTATTAACATATGCAAAATAACTAACACAGTGTTTGTTATATACTGGGTGTGCGATTATTATTGTAATGTTAGTTGATTGGGTTTTTTTTTATGTATCATACTGAGTAATGAAAGTCACATTCAATAGAACATTTACTATCCTGGTGCAAAATACTTAAAATATCACACTAACAATCTTAATTTCTGATGATCTCATAAAATCCAAAGATGCAATTACTGTTGTCATATGATCTTTAATAAATGGAATAATGCACCATTTTACAGCAAGCCTTTTTTAAACCTAAAGAACTGTCTTAAAATCTCCTTCTCCAATGTATCTGTATCAATACAATATTTTTTATTTAGGTTTACAGATATCAAAGCATTTACTTACAATTATTCATAGAAAACTCTTTAGTGGCTTAATGTCAGCTTTCATAGTGGCATCCATAGATAATACAAAAGAAAAGTGATTTGCTTTATTTCATACACTGATCAAACACAACTTATACAGCATAGCAAGGTCTCAGACAGCTTATACAAAAGCAAAATAACTGAAATTATTCATAAATTTGTATGATATTCTATCTGTAATGTAAGAGCAAAACACGCCAACAAAAGATACCCGTTAACAAGGAAGAGGGTTCTGAGGAACTGACAATATTTTTCAGCCTTTCTTATTCCAGAAAAGCATCCTCAGAAATGAATACTCTGTAGCTTATGTTTCTCCTGTCCATTCAGAAAAAGCATGGCAGCTACACATCCCTATATTTTGGCTACTAAACACCCTAAATTAGTGTATTTTACAATTATCCACGTAGCTTTACTTGAAAAATTATCAACCAAAAATGAAGGATGATTCCAGCTTATACAAACACTTATACAATGTAATCTCCATGGAAACATGATGACAACGCATACAAAAACTGTTTAAATAAATAAATGTGACCAGAAAAAGCCACTGAAGCCAAGCAATTCAATGTTAAACCAGGGCCTTTCTTTGAATTGAATCTTTCAGTGATTTAGTTTCCTTATTGTTAAGCTTCTTTAAAAATATGTATCCCTATCATACTTACGAGAATTCATAATAAGGTAGAGATCCTGGGACAAGAGACTTGTTACAAATAACTTCGCTGCTGGGATTAAGTATATAGTATACCAATTTGGAGCTTGAACTTGTCTGATCTTAAGAAAATTCCATTTGGATCTGACAATGTGATAAATAGGTTACCATAGGCTACCTTCTTAAAACCGTCCAAGTTATTACTAAAGCTATAAACACATTAGTTAATTTTGAGAAGATAGTTTTATAATGTTAAATTACCTTCTGAGAAAATTTTATATCAGAGAAACGACTAAGTTCTCCCATTTAAAAATATAAGAAAATGAAACTATTTGTCCCATCATGTATAACCATTTGACCAAAGAACAGAAATGGTATAAAGATGGTGCTTTAACTCTTAAGACCCAAATATGCTGCAGCATGTAGCCAATTAGTTGAATCATTTTCTTCTACTCAGTAATTATAAAACTGGGCAAGTTTTTATGATTAATGAAATCTTATATGTCTATGTGAATTAAGTCAAATTACAAGATGAAACATTAAATGAACTGTGTGGGCAACAAACACTAAATATTAAACTGGATCTAATTGCTTGTTTACTACCAATTGAAGTTTTTCAATGTGCAAATGAATGAAAGGGGCCCTGAGTTTTTAAGTAATATTATGTCTATACAGTGAGTCTAAAACATGATGTTTCTGAAATCTAAAAGGACAAATAAAATGGAAAACACCCCACAATACCTTTTAAAACAAAAAAAAGTGGTAGTTTAAAATAGTTATTTGCTTAAAAAATCAATTATAAACTGGATGCCCTAATGTAATTTTTAAAGATTCCTTCTCTTTTACCTAGATTTTAAAATATGGGTTTCAAATTAAATTTTAAAAATGACTGTCACATGTTTAATAGTAACATTACAAACATCACAGTAATAACAGAATTGAAATTTTCAAGATATGATAGATTTATTTGGGGCATAATTTTAATACACAGCATAAATTCTTAAGTATTTGTTTCAAATGTATCAGCCATAAGATAAAATCCTAAATTTTTCTTTATATGCACAAACACTCAACTTGAACCAGTCACTTACAAATTCAATGGAAATTGTTATAGTCTAGTCTATGTTGCAAAACAATGGTAAGTATTTCAAAAGTGGTCTGCAAAAATGTTCATAGATAATACCTGATTATTGTAGAGTTTGCTTTTGAAAGTTAATGTTGCACTTTGTGTCTAATATTTGATACAAAGGAATATGTAAAACATACATATATGTTTTATGTGGCTTAATTATAATGGTAAGCTTGCTTTAATATAGGTTAAAATTTTTTAATGGCAAAATGATATACAGTTCTGTATGCATGGCTTTTTAGTTATAACTAATTAGAAGATAAAATCGTTAAACTTCACAATTTAATAGAAAATATTAGATGATATAAAACTGAAGTTAAGTGATTTGCTGACAATCTGATGGTTGAATCTCTTGTCAAATGGTAACATTTTAATTCTCAATTCTATCCTACTGAATTATTAACTGGAGTAATGAATTTGAATATAAGATATCATTTTAGGTGTTCTTAAAAATAAAGTTATTAAAATAGGAGTGAGGAGAAAATACTAAAGGAACCAAAGCAATTTTGTCTGAAGAACTGAGACTTAGATGTTAAGTGAGAAGCCTGAAGCATATTGAAGAATAACAATGTTAAAGAGGATAGTCAACCGCTCTTTTTTTACTACTGGATAAGGGAAATGGATATAAAATGAAAACAGGAGGGAAGCAGCACAGATATGAAGAAAACTTTCCTGGCACAGAAGATTGCAAGTCAGATAACTAAGGAACACAGTACGTCAGACACAAACTAAGAGGTGATTGAAGGAAAGTAATGTTTAGGTGTACCAGACTACCCTGGGACTTCCTTTCTTATATGATAGTTTAATCTGGGAAACTGTAGAAAAGCCTTCTTTTCACAATAACATTTGCGTAACAGGCACAAACCATGATTTGCCATATTTACTTAAGGAATACATTTAGGAGCGGGTCATGCAAGGTAGTTTTGGCTAAAGTTTACATAGTTCAGAATCTAAATGTTGAAATACAATTTTATCTGAAGAGCAAAGTGACAGTAAAAGGTATGAATATGTAGAAATATCCTAGTCTGAAAAAGACTCCTGGGGTATATGTAGAAATGTTACACACTTTCTAAAATAACTGGTCTAGACAATCAACTAAGGTGTATGTACAGATTGTAACTTTTGTTTAACGAGTTAGTTTGAAAGATAATGTAATATGTAAAGCAATCTGTGAAGTTATGTAATAATCTGCATTTAACTGGTTACAAGTTCAACATATTTATAAAAAGTTGTATATAAATGTAAGTTATCTCAAGTTCTAGGAACTAACCACCTCCAATGAAATATTCATTACCATAAATATGAGAAAAGAAACAAAAAGTTTATTGAAATATTTTTCCATTTTAAATGACTTTGGAGAGAGAGGTTTACAGAGAATGAAAAATTCAGTGAATAGCTACAGCCAACCAGGTATTCCATTTGGCTTTAGAAGCCAAATTTAAAAATATTTTCAATAAAAATACTTGCCAAATTTTGTGATAATTTCCATTGAAACATATACTTACTTGAGTGCTCCTACCTGTCTTTTAATTATTTTCACATTCAGAACCAACATACACTTTCTGGAACATGTAGATACATGAAAGGAAGCTATACAAATTGCGTTATCAAAAGGGCATTATCCTGTATACTTCCTACATTCTCCTCAATTAGTTCCCTAGATTACAACATTTTCTAAAGTCACTAAAAGCAGAAATTTTCAAGATGGAGTCAAAGGATTGATGAGACATAAAATCCATGTTAAATTAATTCCTCCAAATCAAGCATGGAATCAATTTAGGAAAAAGTCTTTGTTCCCATAAGCCACCTTCACTTTTCCCTTAAAATTTACTTTTCCTTAGCTTTTCAATATAAGAATGTTAGGAGTGAAGATAAGTGATATGGTTTTAAGGTTCATGATGGCAGAGGTGGGATTGAATTTTGTCTTGAATTAGTAATTATTTCTCAAGCAACATTCAATACAGATATGTCTACACATCTTCATATGGTTGCCTAACTTTTAATGTCATTTAGATATCTGGTTTGGCTTACAGAGAAGTCACAACTGGGGCCGCTTGAGTGGCTCAGTTGGTTAAGAGTTGGCTTAAGAGCGCGAGCTCTGAGCAACAGGGCCGCCGGTTCGATTCCCACATGGGCCACTGACACTGCGCCCAAGCTGAGCTATTGTTGAGCTGCCAACAGGTGGCAGGATGGCTCAGCTAGTGTAACAACAAGATTGCCTGTTTGATGGTGGGCTACCCCCACCTACATCTAAGACTGAACTCGGCACTTTGAGTTAAGCTGCCGCCCAGATGGCTCAGTGGATAGAGCATGCACTCTTAACAACAAGGCTGCTAATTCACCTCCCACATGGAATGGTGGCTACACCTGCAACTAAGATTGAACACAGCACCTTGAGCTTAGCAGCCACAAGCTGCCAATGGGAAGCCAGATGGTGACTGGCACCCTCCACAAGGAAGACTGAAGAACAACAACTTGGCTGGTCCCCTTCCCCAATTCCCCAACACTGTTCCCCTCCCCCAACTCCCCAATAAAATCTTTAAAAGAAGTCACAATTGTGCTGGAGAATAATGACTAAATTTCTTTAAAATGTCAGTATATTATACATCCTGTCATACAGAGCATAGGCAGTGTAGCATGGATGAAGTGGAGAAAGGCAAACCTAGGTTAAAATCCCAGCTTTGTTTATTACTAGATGTGGACTTTGGGCAAATTACTGAGTTTCTCTTAGCTTCAGTTTACTCATCTGTAAAGGGGGAATAGTACCTATAATCCTTATATGGTTGTTACGAGGGCTAAAAGAGACAGTGAACATATATCCCAGCATTCAATATGCAACAAATGATCAATTAGTATTATTTCACTCCTGCATCTTTCCAGAACTTTTACACCAATATCAGGGCTTTTTATACCCCCCAATTATTCATTTAAAAAGGGGGAACATTTTTAGGAATTATAATTAAATCACTTTTGTCTACAAACAATTCAAATCAGGTTCTTTCAATTATTAATATTTAGTTCTGGTAAACAATTAGGATAGTTAAAGGAATTAATATTAGACTTTGATTGACTATTATAAAGCTTGTAATACTATCTTACGAAATGAATTTAACATTTTTCCATTGGATGGACTTTTATTCAAAAGGATTCAAATGCTTTTCTATATGTGAAATGTTGTATAGCAGTTAAATATTAGCTTTAAGAAACATTTATTATTAGATGAATAAAATTAGCGAATAAGTGTTTTAAGTAATTTTGCTTACTTGTATATTATAAACAGAGTCTAAAAGTAAATCAGTCTGATGTGCAATTCAATTTAAATTTTATTAAAATGATCTACAATTTCCACTTCTACTTTTTCAAGAGTCTACTTAAAAAACTGGGGAAATTATTTGTTTTCAACATGCTTGCATGAAATGGGAATCTACTGTATAAGGAGTTCTTTTAGTTTGTATATTAATTTTTGCAAGTATCTTATTATTAAATATGAAAAAATGCTGGAAAACTTAAAATCAACTGGCCCAACCACAAGGTATAGTAGAATGTAAGATAATTATTCTTCTGTCAGGGAGAGAGGTCAGTTAGACCTCAAATGGTCACTTACCCTCAATGCTTCCAATTGGAGAAGGACTATAATTTATTTTGACTCAAGGATGTCCTATAAAACAAAGGTTTGAAAATACTATCCTGAAATGTGGTTGAAAGACATTTAAAGGCAAGGGAACTACCGTATTTGCCGGCGTATAAGACGATTTTTTGGCCCTGAAAAATATGCCTCCAAGTGGGGGGTCGTCTTATACGCCAGGCACACTTCAGATAGACTGCCCATAGTGCTTGCCCCGTGCCATAGTGGCCTCCCGATGCCCGCCCACTTCATTCCCATACCGTTCAGGCATCAGCAGCGCTGCTGGGTGTATGCTCGGCTGTTATGCGATTTTGCTGTTATGCGATTTTACCACACTCGCAAAATCGCACACAGCCGACCATATAACAAACTCTGTATTTTGAGTGGAAATGTTAGGGGGTCATCTTATATGCCGAGTCGTCTTATACGCCGGCAAATACGGTAAGTGAAAATTTATTGGGAAAGATATAAATAATTTGTTACATAGATAAAAGAACAACTAAACGGAAAAAATTTTATGCGAGAAGACTAAAAAATATCCTAAGGGTGTGAATCAAGATAAGGGAAAATAAAACATAAAAGGTAGAAATCCTGGGCACTAGTAAAATAATCAATTGTAAGAATTCAAAACTGTGTTCAGCAATTCAGCTGAATAAATGGTAAGTGTTGTAATATCTAACTCTAAGATCACAGCAGATAAAAAACAAGAGAATGCTTATATATATGTCATAAGTATTTTGGACAGCAAATTGAAAAATTTGTGTTGTTTTTAGCTAAATGATGAAGCTAGAGAAATATGAGTGAGAAAAGATTGTTCGGGGGATTTTTGTTTCCTCTTAGCTTTTTATGTCCCAGAGAAATCTTAGAACTTAATTAGATAAGGTGTACTAAGTACTCGGAGAATCTGTAAAAAATAAGTGACAGTATCACTGTTTGCAAATTGATAGAAAGTAATTTGTGCTTATTAAAAAAAGTCCCTTATTTGACATAAAGTGCTTTATTTAAAAAAAACAAACATGCAGAAGTTGTTTTAGAGACAATTGTCAGTAATGAAAGTAGGAAAGAAGCTTTAAAACAGTATGATTTGAATGATACATAACATCTTATCACTAAAAGGTATATTTGAATATAATGTAAATAATAAATGCTGCTCACATATCAGAGATCATGTGAAAATTTGGCAAAAGGAGAAATTATGAAAATAGGATTAGTGAAAAAACACGCACTTTTGAAAAGAGAGAGTAAGTCTCAGTCTGCTCAAAAATGATAGGTTTGGCAGCACTCCTTCGACAGGGATTTGACATGCCAATTGAATGATTTTTTTCCACACAGTGTTTGAGGTCACGGGAAGAGGAATCATTTGCAGACAGTCACCAGGCTTTGCTTGGGAAGAGGATAAAAAGATACTACAGGTTCAAAACTAGGAATCACTTTTGAAGTTATTTTAAACAGGAAATGTAATTTTATTTGAGTCAAAGATGGCCTATTCAGAGAATGAAGGATATAACACTATATTGTCTTAACCACCTACCTACTTAAAGATTCCATATAAGTATAGCTCTATAAGTTTTCTGATAAAAATGTGCTTCTTAAATAAATGAAAATGAAACATAACATACATATAAAAATAAAATAAAATGGAAAAAGGCTAATATTTGACTTCCTCTACTTTGTTCTATGCTCTCTTATGAACTTCCAAAACCCGAACCAAATATGTTTATTAAAATGCCTGGAAGGAAAAGTTTAGAATTTGGAAGGTTAAAAGAAATAGCATTTCAAAATAGGTTTTGGTAGTTCCTTTTTTAGAGCCCTTTGAGACAATGTTTCTGCATTCTCCATAAGGAGAAAGAAAGCAAGAAATCAGGTAGCTGCTTTCTCCTCTGCAAAATCCACTGTCTTTGAACAGACTTGCCGAAAGTATAGGGGATAGAGAGAAAAAATGTTCATATTATGGAAGAATGTGTGCTCGGTAGGAAGAGAGCTTACAAGAAAGCTTATTTGTGGCCTATGGACTATTGCACATTCAAACAAAAGACAAGAGAAAAGAATGTCCAACAGACAATATGTTCAGGAACGTATCAACATATAAACTAGCTTGTGCCCAGAAAAAAAACATGGATACCAGATACCACTGCTGTCAAACCTGTCTTAATTTGCTTCTGTTTTAATGACCTTTAGAAACTGCTTCAAACTGATTATCAGCAATACATTGTTTTTGCTTTTTTTTCTTAAAAAAATATTTTGAGACCACTTTTGATACACACATATAATTCTGTGGTCATAACAGACAAATATAACTTTAGCGAGACTAAACAAAAGTGCAAAACTTAAAAAAACAAAATTAAAAATATGGAAGCATAAGCTAAATTTTTCTGCATAGCTGAAATCTATTTAAAGCAAGTCTTTGTTGCAGGGGTGGGGGTGGGGGGTACTGACAGGAGGATAAAGCAGATTTTTTTTTCCAATGTCTTCTGCATGTTTAAATGATGCAAAAAATAATTTCACTCCATAGGCTTTAAAACATTTCACAGACAGTTCATTCCTATATCTTTAGACACCATAGTTGTGGCAGTACCTCCTTCTGCAAGGTAAACAGCGGTGCTAGATTTGGAATGAACTGCCCTGTCACTGCCATTGTTGTTGACCTCACAGTCCAGTGGTTCAGTGGAGATAACCCAGGTGGAGGGGCGCCACCGCTTAAGAGAATAGGGAGTTTTCACACGTTTCTTGATCTTTTCACCAGATCCTGATTTGCCATCTTGTGTTGACTCACCTACTGAAAATAAAAGTACAGAAAAATGAAATATGTACAAAGAAACTATTTAAAAGTAAAACATTAGGGTTGTAACTTGAAAACAGAACAAATTAATGTCTGTAGGAGATGCTAATGGACATTTCTTGAAATTCATGATGCCAGGCAATATTTTTCTAGCCAAAACTTAACCAACTTATTTTTGAGACCCTTTATGCCCAAAGTTTTTATAGCTGGTTGAATTATTCTATAGGACGAAGGAGGAAATATTTTAAAAACCACAAAAAAAGAAAAACAGGGGAAATTCAAAGTTCTTAGCTGTATTCTCAAATCCTTTGGTTACTAGTAGCAATCCTAACTTGGTAAAAGGCATTTAATCATTTTATTTAATGCTCAAAGTGGATCAAATTATAAAGGCACTTGGCATATGATATCGTATAGAACAGTGTCATAAATACCAGAATGCAAATTTTCTGGTAATTCCCCCTTCCCATACCTGACAAGACATTTTACTGATATGGATCCCAGCCACAGGGTATGTCAAGTGGTCTGTAATACAAACCACTCAAGCAAGGGGCTAGATTCTACTAATTGATTTCTGAGAGCTGAATCCCTTCAGCCCATTTTGTAGTCTTTGACAACAACCATAAAACATAACTTTGTATTTCTTCATAAGTGTTGTCTGTCCAAGAGAGAAATCATTTTGTATAATGATGGCTGTTAAAGATTTTGGTGAGCTCTTCTGTCTTGTGTTATAATCCCTTTAGGGCCACAAACCAAGTATCAAGTTATTTAAGTTGTTATGGGGTCCACAACACAATGCTATAGGCATGTTGGAGACTCAACACATACTCTTGAAAAGGATGACACTAAAAAACCAAGAAGAATTTAATAGTTTCTTTATAGTGAGTTTACTGAATTTCCTCTGGACTTTCAAGATTAAGTCTGATAAAATCTAAACGTGTATATAATAGATAGTAATATCTTCCACAAACTGTTTCAAAAGTTATATTGGCATCATTTTACTTGGAGCTTTTAAACTGGTAAATATTTATTTAATCTTAACCATTCATAGCAAATAAGTGAGTTGCGTTATAAACTAGTAGCTACATAAGGCACATATTAAATTGGTAATTATTCTATTGTGACACTGACTTTTTAATTATCAAAAACAAAAAAATTACTTTTTCCTTTACAATAGTCTAATTAATTTTGAGCTCTAGCCAAATGGCTTATTTTATTTCTAAAAGCAGTAAAAGTAAATAATTGCTAGTTAAAACAATCTGATTCTATCTAAGTAGTTACTTAAATGGTCCCAAAAGACAAGCAGGAGAGATTACATGATCCTTCCACTTACACTGCAAACTGCTGCCATCAAGGATATTTGTGGCTGAAAGATCCAAAGAATTAGGCCTCTGTGCTCTTCTGGGCTTTGATGGTCCAGGATCTGCTACTGTGCTTGGAACACCCTGTGTAAGAATGTCTTGCTCTGAACATGGGTTACTGTTGTTGTTATTGGAATTAGTTCGGCCACCTTCCAGTGGCCGTTCCCTCCTGTCCACTAGACGATCCAGAACACCTTCATCATGGCCAGCCTGTTGCTCTCGCCTCAATAAAGGTTCATGCTCATCAGGACTGGAATTAATATTCAGCCTGGTGTCCTCACCAATGAATTGATTCTGCAGCATTTCTTGGGCCCTGTGTGCCACTGTGTTGGCTGTCTGGCCAGATGGTACCGCCCCATTGGCATACTGGGTAGTGGCAGAGTGGGAATTAACGTTGTGGCTTCTACCTGCCACACCATTCATGGTGACAGTCACCACATGAGGTTCTGCAGCATTGATTGTATTCATCTTGGCAACTCCAGTTTCTACTTGTTTCAAGTTTGATTTGTGCTTGCTCCCAAATTTCAACCGGGGCTCCTTTGTTGAATTTTTGGTGTTTAAAGGCAAACTTGTAGGTCTCTTAGGAAGGTTCTGTTGCTTGGGGAGAGGATAGATCTGAGTGGGTGGGACATCAGGAATTAAACATGCTTGGCCATTGGCAGCCTGTGTGAAGTCCTGCTGTCCAGTCACTTCTACTGCAAGCTTTATGAGTGGGTAGAGCAAACTAGAACTGGTGCTGCTCAGAGGGTCTGGCCCACTGAACTGTTTGAGAGAATGCTCCATGAGATTCTCATCAGAACTTTCCTTGAGATTCTTATCAACTTCTTTTGGGTCTAGCTTATTGGTCTCCAAGTCTTCTTCTGTCAGCTGCAAGCAGACAGGGGTTGGCCCAATTGGCTGTGAAACATTTGTGGCATGAAGAGTTGTTTCATCTGGGTATGGTATCTCAGCTATAGTGGTCATGCCGGTGCTTGGAGTGAGGCCAGTGGTGTTTGTGGTGGTTGTGTTGGTGGACAGGCTGGTGACGCTTGTTTCAGGGCTGGGGATTCGAGCTTGTGCTTGCTGTCGTTCATAGTTAATTGAGTTTCGGTTCTTTTCCCCTGTAGTCAAAGGTGTGCTGGACATTGAATGCTCAGAGGAAATATTCTTCACAATGCTGTCAGTGTGATGGATAGAGTCTTCAATGTATGAAGAAGAAGAATAATCTGGATAAGGGCCAATCTTTGGCACACGCCTATTATGGGTCAGGTTGCTTAAAGAAAGAAAAAAGTGCCACATTGAGAATGTACATTTATGATCATCTGACTCTCCAAGTTTAACACCTCTGATTTTAAAGTACAAACTGCTTTTTATGTTATTCCTAACCCACATCATTCTAAAGATTATTTAAAAATTCTAATCAAATAATCAAGTATCAATTAATAGCTTACTTAATGCTAGTTATATTTTAACTACTGATTTAAGCCTACTGAAAAACCTACATGGATCTAGATATGATTTTTATAGATGTTCATTATTTTGGTTTACAAGAGTTAATTAAAAGTCTCCCTAATAGTTTTATAACATTACCAAATATATCTTTATGAATTGTATACTTGCACAATCATAAAAAGTTTCATGAGAGGAGGAACCACATGGCATATGTTTCTTTTGTAGTCTCATAATTCTAGATACGTTATGGCTACTCAACCAATATGTTACCAATTAGGTTCCAATGGCCAAATGGTAAAAAGAACATAAGCTTTTAGGTTGTTCCGAAGTGCTTCCAAGAAGAGGCATAGTCTAGCAATGGAATACATCTTCCTGGGGTATAAATTGAGCCACATCAATGAAAGTCCTAGAGCCTAAAGTATAAGGCAAAATGTGACACTCAGATAAAGGATCAGATTCAGAAATGTTCTCCAGTTACCAAAAGGGTTTTTCACAGTCATCGTCACACCTTGAGAGTGATGGTTCTTGAACATCATACTATAATATATTTATGTTATTTAACATAAAAATCAGGGGTAGCTTTAATTAAAACAATCAAATTAAACATTGGGAACATTAATAGATACAAGTACTATAGAAGAAAAGCAGCAGTTAAGGGAGCAATGCTACAAAGAAAGGTATGAAGGGAATGACAGGAAGTAGAGGAAGTAAAAGGCTGTTGTACTGCACAAGAAAAGGAAGTTTAGAACGTCTGAAGGGTAAGATTCAATACAATGGAGCCGAGACTGGAATGACTATGGCATGAATTATGATTCAGGGGGAACTATTAAAAAGTGACTGGACATGAGACGAAGCATGTAAGGGGTAGAGCTGAAGAACACACAAGGCAAAAAATGGCCAAAGCAAGAGGGAGCATCAAGAGTTTCTTCTCACCATACAAAAAAAGTTCAAAAGCCCTTAAAGTAAAACTAGCTGACTCTTGAGAGAGGTACAAATAGCATACTAGAGCACACAGAAAATATAGAGATGAGATGGAAGCAGAAGAGTATCCTTAGGTATATGTAAAGTGAGAAAATTTATATTTACACTTGCAATCTCTACCTTCTTGACTTGCTGATATATAAAACATCAGTGTTTATATGCTGCAGTCAACTCATCCTAAACATAAGTAGTGCAAACCCAATTTGGGGCCTATAGTGCATAGTACAAATTGCTCTTAGAAATTGGAACAATCAAAAATAACACAGAAAATGATTCAAGAATCAAGTGTATTTTTATCTGAATTTTCTCTGGTAACTTTTTCCTGGATGCATTTCTGAAAATTTTTAACATGTATTATTAGATAAAATGACAAATTTATGGGAAGACTTTTCCCCCAAAACATGGAACAAAGAAACACAGGTGATACAATCTAAAAGTTCCAAATTTTAGGAATTTTGTTTTTAAAGCCTTTTTATTTAGAACCCCAAGTCATAGTTCTAACAAAGAAATGTCTCATAAAATAATTCTCATAATGGGATGGAAACACCTTATGAATTGCTCTCATGTAAAAACAGTAGTAGTACATTCTGTAAGAGAGAGCATTGGCTAGGAAGCCTGGAAATAGTCTCTCCAGTGAAACACTGGTTAGGCGACTTCAGCGTTCCATTTCCTTTTAAAAAGCAAACAAACAAAAAGCAGGGGAAGGAATAATTACAACAAAAGATAAACAAGACAAAATATGTGTAAAAGTGCTTGTACACTTTTGGAACTATGAAAATGTCTTACCTTTATTATTGTAGAAAAATTGGAGCATTAACAGAGAAAGGCTAATCTCTTTTACTATATCTTTAGATATAAAAAAACACAGTTTATATGCTGCACTTATACCAAACAAAAATCTTCAGTAAAAGAATGCGAATATTGAAAGAAAAATTACAGTATCAGATTGGATGAGTTAATCATTGTACTACTAGACTGGTTTAACAGTATTTATTTCCTGTTCTCTGTTCGGTCAATTTTCAATACTGACTAATGGATGCCCAACCCCGCTGGGTCTTACCGCTCATTCTGCATAGCAGTAGACATTGGGTTGACTGTTGGGCTCACAGATTTGTTTCTTTCCCATATCATCATAAGTTCAGCCATCCTCTCCTCAGCACACTGTGCAGTAAGCCGAGCCTCTGCATCCTGGTCCCAACAGTCTTCGATTGTCTCCTTGAGCGACCTCACTGCCTATAATAAAGTACAAGTCAAACAGTGTATCTTTAAAAAAAAAAAAAGTATTGTGTTTTTTAGTGACATGAAGTAAAAGAAAAATCCATTTTCTTTAACACATATTTTACATAGCTGCAATAAAATATTTTAGACTTTAGAGATTTGGAAAGGGTCACATTTCTCAAAAGGTGAGGAGCAAGTAAGCAAGCAAGCTTTAACTCATTGAAGAATTATGCAAAAAAGCAAGCAGTTGTAATAAGTTATATATGGTTCTTCAAGGCCACAGGTTTAAGTCATTGTTGACCTACCACACTGCTATTTCAATCAGTAGCCACTAATGATCCACTTCAAAAATAATATTTGAGTTTGATGTAATTTTGGCACCAGGTTATCTTCAATCTCTAGGCAAGCTTTTTCTCTTTTACTCCTAGAAGAGTACTTCATTCCAACCATAAAATTTAAAGGCTTGGTATTTCCTTTTTCTTTAAACTAGTTTCAATAAGAGTATCAAAAACAATCCCATTTTGATATATATATATATATATATTCATTCATTCATTCATATATATATCAGCAATTAACAATAGCCTCCCTTTTGGGGAAAGTTGGTTTAAACTCCCTTTTAAAAGACAGATTTTCAGATTTTGTACACTTTGATGGACTGTCATCGATAGCACTTCCAGACTTGTTTTTGGGATTTGTTTTTATTAAGCTTCAAGCTTTTCACCTGCTCTAACAGTCACACTTCTTGTGCCTTTAAAACATTTTCAAAAAAGTAAAGCTAGAGTTGCCAGATTTAACAAATAAAAATATAGGATACCACTTAATTTGAATTTCAGATAACTGACAAATCATTTTTTTAGTATATTTCATGTAATACTTAATCTGAGTATTTTACCTGGCAAGACTACTTTAAGCCAAAATCCTTGTAAGCAATCTTGGCAACATTTTTAATGTTTCCTAATAATTTGTGTTCTGTAAAAACAAATCTGAACCTTGAACCTGCAGGAAATTTGATACTGTTCTTTCTGGGGATATGCTCGCTGCATACCTGCACCATGGCCCACCCTTCACACCATCTTTCCCGCTCTCTTGGCTCTTCTGAACTGCCTGCCTGGGAGCAGTACTGCTGGTACCCCAATTCTGGTCAGAGCACAGATCAAAGAGTACCTCTTTTAAGGCTGTACTTTACACTGAAGTTTGAAATCTATTTTACTAAATGTCCCAGGCTCTTACTGTTGAGTAAAATTAAAATTCAAACAATAGATACAGACATCAAGTAATAACATACTCAATTAAACAATAATAATCTATTTCTCAAAATTTAGAGAACTTAAACAATAAATGCTGGTCAGCCGGCATTTGAGGGCAAGTTTGGTGTTTATATTAGAAGTCATATTCTATAATGTTTCTAAAAAAACATTGAATTACTGAACACTGAACCACTGTTCCTAGCGGACATACAAGGTTAGGTTCCCGTAAGTCTCTGGTCACAATTTTTGTCAACCAATTAATATAATCTTGTTTTATTTATGTTTCTGTTTAAAGATGCCTTTAAAAATATATATTATCCATTTATTCACCCTGCATGCATGGCCAACAGCCCTATACCTTATCCCGTAACAAAGCTAATCTAGCACACGTTTTTCTTCTGCATAAGGCACATCACAGCCTCTTTGTGCTTAGAACAGCAGACAGCACTTCAGCACTATAGCTGGGAACCATTTTAAACTGTGAAATCACCATCGAAAAGAAAAAAATGTGAAAAATGAGGCACTAAATAAATCGCAAAAAGGACTATTGTTGACAGTATAAGAAATTAAACAAGAAGGCAGAGTGCCCTGTTAGACCTCATTTGGGAACATGTACATCTGGTGACAAGTTTTTCACCGCTTTGCTATCCATGAATGGCCGTAAAAGAGTGCTGAGTACTCATTTGGGGACCACAAATAAATTTTAGCACGTAATTGAATTCCAAATATGAAATCCGTGAATAATGTGGAAAGGCTATATATAATGGATTTAAAACTGACTTGAAGAAAACAGAGGAAACTCAGAAATCAATTATAACTAACTTTTGGTGATAAATATACATCTAAAAACTAGTTATACATTTACCTTAGATGATTTTGATATTGCTTTGACAAAATGAATTAGTCCTAGGTTATGAAATGAGAATTTTCTCTTTTTATTTTGAAATAATTTCAAACTTACTTTTCTTGTCTTGCATAACCTTGACATTTCTTAAGATTATAGGCCACTTACTTGTATGATGTTTCCTCATGATTATATTCAAGGTTTATATCTTTGGCAGAAAATTACAGAGGAGATGCTGTGTTCTTTTCGTTGTATCTTGTGTGGTGCACAAAATTTGATTTGACCCATTAGTAGTGAAGTTAACCTTAATCACATGATTGAGTTGGTATCAGCCAGGTTTTTCCACTGTGAAGTTCCATTTTCCCCTTTTCTATTCAATCAGTGTTGGATTCTGTTTCAATTAGTGTTTTTTTGTTTTGTTTTGGGGTTTTTTTGGGGGTTTTTTTTTGGGGGGGGGTACTTCAAGCCTCTGTAAACATCCTGTTCTGCATTCACTTTTTCACCCACTAGTTTTAGCATCTCTTAATGTTTCTTGGCTGAGTTCATTATACCTATGATGCTTGCCAGTAACAAGACATTTAAAAAATGATAGTAAATCCATAACAGAAATATGGACAAAGGGCACATAAACAAGAAATGCAAGTGCCTTACAAAATATGCAAAGATGCTCAACCTTATTCACTATGCTGAGGCAGTATAGTGTAGTTGTTAAGAATATTAGTTCTAGCTTTGTAGTAAGAGGACCAGCTCAGTTAAGAGTCTGACTTCAAATCTTGGCTCTGCTACTCACAAATGAAAACAAGATCCATTTTTACTTATCACATTAACAAAGAAATGAAATTTTATAACACAAAGTGTTGGTGATGGAAAGGCAGGCACTTTACATTGTTGGGCGTGCCATCGATTTTGAGGGTAATATAGTAATAACAAATTTTAAATGTATTTATCCTTTGATCCAGCAATACTATTTCCAGGAATTTATTCCTCAGTTACACTTACACATTTGTAGAAAAATGAATGTATAGGATGTTCATCGCAGTGTCATTTAAAATAGCAAAACCTGGAAACTATCTACATGTCCTCTTATAAGAATCTGGCTAAAAACTTACATATAATGTATACTATACAGCATTAAGAGAACTAGCAGGATGTATATACTCCCAACTGCTAAGTAAAAATAGTAAGGCTAAGTTGGTATAGTAATTCCCATTTGTATGTTTGAGAATTATATAAAAAAATATATAGCCTTGTAATGCATAGAAATTTCTGGAAGTCTACAGAAGGAATTTAACAGTGGTAATTTCTTTGGAGGGGCTTTTGGATGTTCAAGGTGAGTGGAAGAGTTTTCACTGCATATTTTTTGTACTACTAAAGAATGATTCATTATTGTTTAAACTCTTTGAATTTTTACCACATGCATGAAAAATAGTCCAATTAAATAACTTTGTTGTGTGGGTAGTATCTGTCACTAAATTCAAAAGGTCAAAAAGGGAATACAATCTCCCTCCCATCCTTTATCATCAACCACCCATTTTCCCTCTCTATAGGCATCCAAACACATGCAACACCACATACTGCACACACAAAATTATAGTTTCATTCATGTTCTTAATTACTAAACGTGAAGGGCAACACAGTAAAGAACACACACTGAAATCTTTCTAAAGCAAAGATATAGACATGTTTCCCCACAATACTGAAAGGGGCCCTTTCCTTTTCAACAACAAAGCACTATCTATTGTACAGAATCCTATTCACCAACTGCTGCCCCAGAAAAGTTCATAAACACCAAAATCCAAGTAGCTAAAAATTGTTTATTGGCTGTTTCTGTATCTTAAAGAAACGGGGACACTGAATGAGGATAGATTTGTTACTTTTAATTTGTTAAAATTCTTTTCCAAAATGAGACAGAAAAAGAAAATAGACATTCATCGAGGCATTGTACTGTATGATAAATCTGATAACCAGAAACCCTAGTCCGTACCTCAAAGGAGTTTACATTTTTAAGGCAGAATCATTGTTGATGAATAATAGTAGTAGTTAATCTTATCTACTTTTTTCCTTATTCTGGAGTATTCATCATTGCTTTACTCTGTTTCTGGGACCACTGTCTCTGACAAAATCATTGTTTTTAGGACCCTCAGAGTTCTATTTATAGTCAACCTCTGAATTCTCATATATTTTTTCTAATTTTTCTTTTTCTCTATTTCATATTAATAACTTACTTCTAAATCTTTACTTGTGTAAATGACTTACCAACCATTATTTTAACATTGTTTGGAACTTGTAGTAGATTCTCAAAAAAAACAATCACCTTGCAACTTTGATAACAGAACCCATTTATCCACTAGGAACTGCCTGTGTTCTATCAGCATAGATAATGTATCAATTTGGAGCTACCCTACCTGGGCTTTGATCTTTATTTTGCCACTTACTAGCCACAAATCCTAACTTCTCCTCTAGAACTCTCTTCCTGAATCTGAAAGATGGGGATGATAGTAGTACTTACTTCACATAACGAATGAGTTAAAACAGAGACTAATACATAGTAAGAACTTGACAATTGTTAACTACTATTATAATTCATCAACAAGGATTCTGCCTTAAAAATGGAAACTTCTGAGAGGTAGGGACCAGAGTTTCTGGTTACCTGATTTTATTCATCATCCATTACAATGTCTTGATGAATGTCTTATTTTTTTCTGTCTCATTTTTTAAAAAAGAATTTTAATGAAAATTACTTTCCAACCATATAATGAAAAGTAACAAATATAAAACCATATGTCCATACAAACACTTGTACATGAATGTTCATGGTAACTTTGTTTGTATAGCCAAAAACTCAAAACAATCCAAATATCCATCACCATGCAAATGGGTAAACAAATGATAGCATATCCATTTAATGGAATACTACTCAGCAATAAAAAGGAATAAGCTAGTGATACATATAACAGCATTGATAAATTGCAAAATAATTATGCTGTATGAAAGAAGCCAAACAAAAACAATACATACTATATGATTCCATTTACACAAAATTCTAAAAATGTAAACTAATTGCTAGTGACAGAGAGCAGATCAGCCTTTGACTCATAATTCGTGGAGAATGGAAAGAAGCAAGAGGGAGGGATTACAAAGGGATACAAAAGAACTTTTGGTGGTAATTACATGTTTATAATCACGATTGGTGGTGATGCTTTTATGGGGGTATACATGCCAAAATTTACCAAATTGTATACCCTAATACGTAGTTCATTACATATCTATTATACCTCTTTACATTTTAAAAATTTTTGAAGAGAGAAAGTAAGAATGGAGAAAATATAAATATTCAGGCAAAATCTGATGAGTATTTTGACAGGGGCCTCCAATAGGAAATTACAAATAATGATATTCAACATTTGGAAAATGAGATTAAGGTGGTATCGTTATTAACAGACAGAGAAAGACAAGCAGAAAAAAAAAAAAGAAGAAAAGAAAGACAAGAAAATTTAAAGATCTTTTCTACCTAACGACAGGAAAATGCAAGCTAGATCTCATGGGTAGGTCATGAATCAGCTTAGTGGGTTGGGACCAGCATTCAAAACAAACGTCTATATCAATCTCCCCAAACTGAAATACACTAGACTAGAATAGAAAATGCCAGTACGTAGAGTAGATAGTAAAGTTAAAAATTATCACGACACTATGTCATGATCAGAACTTACATTTCTTAATGCAGGTTGTGTAAGAAAAACAGTATGGAAAATGCGAATTCTAGATAACATCAAAAGTTTGCAGATTTTGTCAAGAAGAGAAAACAGAAAAACTGAAATAAATATAAAAAGAACTGGTATAGTTTAGAAGCAGTTTATAAGCTTCTAGAACATACAGTACATTTTAGAAGGGAAGATTGGATTTAATGGGTAGAGAAAAAGGGAAAAACTGAGGAACAATTCAAAACTTTTATGTGACAGTATATTAAAACTATTGAGCAAAAAGAGGTTTTATGTAGAACTAAGACTAAGGAATAAAGAGAAACAGTGATTTTAGGAGGAGAAAGAGAGTAACAGTATTCAAGACAGATGAAACGAAGAATAACAATTTGGAAAAGAATGAAAATATGAAGAATGATGTAACAGAACAAATTAATACCAGAATATTTTACATATGAAAAAAAGAGCAATAAAAAAATTAGGGCCTATATTTTTTTTATTTTGCAATTTAAAATATTTTAATGTAAAACAACAGCCTAAAGCTGTGTGTGTAACTTTTACAACAGTACACTTTTACTATAAACTTTAAAAGTATAGAGGAGGGCCAGCTGAGTGGCGCATTGGTTAAGAGTTGGCTTGAGACGCCAGCTCTGAGCAGCAGGGCCCCGGTTCGGATCCCACATGCGGGCGAGTGACGCTGCGCCCTCTACAGCTAAGATGGTGAACAACAGCTTGACCTGGAGCTGGGCTGCCGTGAGTTGCCAGCGATGGCATAAGCTGCAGCCCCTACTGCAGTGGGCTGCCGTAAGCTACCGTGAGCAGCCGGCAGCAGGTGGGAGCTGCCAAAAGCCGCCATGAGCGGCGGGTCCAGTGGCTGGCGACCCATCTGCCTCACCCAGGAAGAGCGCAATGATAATACCAACATGGGCCAGTGAAGCAACGTCCTCCACAACTAGACTGAAGAACAAAAGAACAGCAACATGTCTGTTCCCCTTCCCCGATTCCCCAACACTGTTCCCCTCCCCCAATTCCCCAATAAAATCTTTTCTAAAAAGGTATAGAGAAAAAAGTTATTCATGAACCCAATATTCAGAGGTAACTATGGTTAACATTTTCATATATTTCCCTCAGACTATTTTTGTATACTTCCATTTTTATCAGGAAACTATTTCTTTTTCCCCCATTTATTGACTGATCTATGTTTAGATCCCTGGTAGTTTTTAAAACTAGTTTTTACATTCATTAATATTTGGAAGATTTTGATCGTTGTTATTATAAAAATGTTTTTTAATTTTAATGCAACTATGAAGCAAAAGTGACTTCTTTTAGACACAGGGGTATTTCTTTTTATAAACTATACACTTGCTATCTAACTCTAATACTGGACTGTCATTGCAAAGAAGCAGTTTTATGGACTGCAGCACAGTAAATTTAAATGGATTCATTGGAGGTGAACCAAGCATTACTTTAATCCCTTACTTAGCAACCTATCTAAATTGGGAGGAAAAGTTTTAGAGCAAATATGCATATGATGCATATCCCATAATGGTAGGGTTGCCAAGAGATACTTCAAAATAATGAGTCCAATTTCTCTGGTGAAATAAACAATTTAAGGAAGATGAAGTTGTATTTTAGTAGATGAAATTTCAGACTTTTCTTTGAGGGATGCTCTAGTGTGAGGCTGGGACATCTAATGAATCCTAGTAAAGGATTCAGCCTCTCGCCTGCTGTCTGGGACCCGATAAAGGTCTGCCCCACTTCCCACAGCAAGGACTGCACCTTGGAGGCAATCTTGGGTGTACATACACATGTTTGGCAAAAGGTATTCAATTGCCTCATTCCTGAAGAATATTTTAATCTCATTTGAAGAAGAAGCCTTCCTTGAAGGTAATCTACTGACAAAGATGACCAATGAAGAAAATATTCAATCTAAATCTATATGGCAACATATAATGTCTCTCTAGCCTCTCTCTGACATGCCACCGCCCCAAATAAATCATGATCCAGAATGAAAATATTCTAATCCTACCAAGACCACCTGTAATGAAAATGTGAGAATATAGAGTAAAATGATTTAAATTGCTTAATGGAAATCTTTTTCATTTTTGTTCTTTAATTATAAATCAAGAAAAGTATTTGTATAAAGTGTCAAAAATTCTAATTATACTCTCAGAGATAACCAAATTCCTATTACATTCTTAAAACAAGAACAGATTGCTATGGGAAAAGCAAACTAAAAATTTCTAGAAATTATAAATATGACTGTGGAAAGTGAAATTGTAATGAACAAATAAAGAATGGTAAAAGTGAAAAATAAATGAGTAACTGGAAATGTAAAGCTGAGTAAATCTTGAACAATGCACAACAACAAAAAAATATGGAAAATACAAAACAAAACAAAACTGAGACCCAGAATGTCAGGTGGTCCAGTATTTGTCTAATAGTAATTCCAGAAGGAAGAAATAGAAGAGAGCAAATAACTTTTTAAATAATATAATAAAATTCCTCTGAATTGAAAAAACTTCTTTATTATCAAGCTGAAAACCTGTTCAGTACAAAGCAAAAGGTATGAAAATATCCATGCCTACATATATTCAGGTGAAATTTCATAATTCCAATGAATGAAAAAGTAGAAGACTTAAAAGCTTGTAAAGAAAAGAAAACAAGAGGATAAAACAAAAAGATGACAAGCAGTGGAATGAAACTGGCTGTCAATGGAATTCTCATGAACACATCTGGATGCTAGAGGACAATGGAGTAGTTAGTGGTTTCAAAGTTGTGGGGAAAATGATTTTGATCTTGAAATGTTTACCCAGCCAAACTACTACTCAAGTTTGAAGGGCAAGATAGAAACGTTTTTGAACGTTCAAGGATTCATAATGTTTACTATCCATTCATGTACTAACACACATTACTTAAAGAGGAACTTCATCAAAGAAAATGATTTATAAGAAACAAAATGAGATTTTTTTTTTAATGTTGCTTCTTAGTAGAATCTACAAAAAAGAAAGAAAAAAAAGATGATAAAAAACAACAGGGGTCAGACAAGTAGCTTGTTGGTTAAGAGTTGGCTTGGGAGTGCGAGCTCTGAGCAGCAGAGCTGCCTGTTCGGATCCCACATGAGCCAGTGACTCTGTACCGTCTACAGCTAAGATGGTGAACAACAGCTCGACCTGGAGCTGGGCTGGCGTGAATTGCTGGCAACAGCATAGGCTGCAGTGGGGATGCAGCGGGCTGCGGTAAGCTACCGTGAGTGGCCGGCAGCCAGCGTGAGCCACTGTCCAAGGGCTGGAGACTGATCTGCCTCAGCTGGGAAGAGTGCAATGATCACAACACCAACAAGGGCCAGTGAAACGACATCCTCCACAACTAGACTGAAGAACAAGATGACAGCAACTTGTCTGTTCCACTTCCCCGATTCCCCAATACTGTTCCCTCCCCCCAATTCCCCAATTAAAAAAAAAAATCAAAGAGAATGCAGTGGATGGTGACTTAAAACATTCTTCCTCAAGCGTAAGGGGCTTATACTAACATAGGACTTTTACTTCCTTCTTTAGAAGTCCAAGCACAATACTGTATTGTGCAGTGGATGTTTACATAATCATAATTTGGCAAAATTCTGATGGTTTTATTTTACTTAAATTTTTAGATAGACCTGTAGACAAAACATAAATTACTTAATAATAGATACAACTGAGAGTGAGAGAAAAGAAATAAGAATAGATATAGTATTTAAAAGTTACAATAGTATCCTCTAGGAGAGAAAATTAGAAACAAAAACAAAAACCTCAGAACAATGTTAACAGAAGTTATTTTTGAAGAATGGTGGTAGGGACATGTAGTCTTTTTCCTTTTTCATTTCTTTTTTATGTGCTTCTATTTAATTTGGTTTTGTTTAGTAGGTATAGGCATAATTTTCATTCTTTTTAATTGTTTAAAATGAGAAACACAGGGCACTATCATTAGTAAGGGTAATTATGATATATCATACAATGGAATACGGACCAAATGGTGAGAAAGAGACACATCTATAGGTATTAACATGAAAACTATCTATAAATTTAAAAAAAAAAAAAAGCTTCAGAAACGATGGTGGATAATGAGATGACCCTATTTATGCAAAACAAAACATTATATGAGTTAGAAAGTGGGTGTGTGGGGTGGTATATAAATGTTTGTTAAGACATTTTTAGGATTGTAGCAACAATTTACTGAAATGGTGGGAGCCTTTGAAGATATTTCAGTATGTGAACTGCATTTTCAATAAGCAGAATTTATAGGCTGTACCTAGGTTTCTTTTTGGTTTTGCTTAAATTTCTATTAGCCTTCGAATGTGTAAGTCTGCGCTAACATTTTTGGTATCATTCTAAAGAGAATAAGATGGAATTTTAATAATGTTTAAAATATTCACATGTTGATTATCCCAGCTGTTACCCAATCTGGCAAACTTCACACACAACAGTTAGGCTCTCTACACAGTATTTTATACTTGGAAAAAACTGCAACTGAACCAAAAAAGAGGGCTTTCAATATTAGAAAAATTTTAAATGTATAACATCATAAAATTCAAGTAAGTTTGATTTCTGGTATTAGACAACACTAAGAAAAACTATTAACATTATTAACATTAATAATTTAGCTTTTCCTTACCAGGCTATTTTCCTTCCAAGCTTCTGGGAACTTGGGTCTCTGTTTTTCCCTAGACACCAGAACCTGCATATCTTCAAAAGTGGGATGGTTTCCAACTTCTGTCTGGAAAGCCATCTGGTATTCTGGTACAGATTCACCTGTGAATTTTGTAAAAAGAAAGATGGAGTAAAATTCCCAATTATCATAAAATCAGTCTTTTTTTTTTTTAACCCTTTCAGGCATATGTAGAAATCCTAAAGAGACCCTGTTGTGGTTTTAATGCATTATTGATAAATGCTTTACGTAGAACAGTCTTTGATAAATCAAATGTTTGTTAAGTTAAACAGTAGTTTCAACGATGGACAGCTATTTTTAAATGGTTTCTAGTATTACTAAATTGGGGGGAGAGGGGAGATTATTATATACATAGGTGTACTTAACACTTGAAAACATGCCTGAATTCTTACCACACAGGGACCAAGGGTAGTGAATATGAGGAGATGTCCAGGATCTAGTACAACAGACATGTCTGTTGAACCAAAAATAACTGGGAGAGTTATACAATCATCATGTCTCATTATATCATTTGCTCTATTATAGCACAGCCAGATTGTATCAAATGTCACAAAAACTTTTATGATAATGGCCATTTGACAGAAAAATCAATATAGTGATTTAAAAAAAAATTCCTTTTAACAATCAGTATCTAGATCAAGGATTTTCAACTATTATTAACTATTCTACCACTGTTTAATAACCCTATTCATCACCAAAAAGCACCATTAGCTGCTTGTAATGCGAGGCTTATGATTTTACAAAATGTGATTAAATTAAACTTAATAAACATACTGAGACATACAGAAGACCTCTGGGACCCAACACTTGGAAAACCAATGGTCTGGTCAAAATCTTGCCAAAGAACTCAAAAGAAATAGAGACCTTCCTATCTCCTTGCTAATCCTCCTCCCCCATACAATTAAAATGAAAGGATAAAGTAGAAGGAAGCACCAGAATGGAGGATAAAGCTCTTAGATTCTAATCTTGGCTTCATCTCTACCTTGGAAAAGTCATTTTAAACTATTTTGTGTTTCAGTTTTCCCATCAGCAAAATGGCAACATCCGCCCTTCCTCATCTCACTCACATGGAGAGAATACAAAAGTTGTAATAACTCAGATAGAAAGTATATTATAAAACATGTAATTTAAGTTTTATGTTTCAATTTGAATATTCAGAAGAACCTATAAACACTTGTCCTCCACCAATATAAAAAAAGATTAATTCTATAATCTATACAACATAGCCCAAATTTTTTGGAATATTGCACTATCTACAAATACAAGTATATTTTCACATACTCTAAACATTTAAGTACTTATTTTTTATCAGAAACCATCAACATTGAACTTAAAAAAACAAAACTAAAGGATTTAATTCAGCTAGTTAGTATATCACTTTCTTTCATGAAATAGCATATGATAAAACCTCAATCCATACCATCTGTGAACTGTAAGATGTTTCTATTATCTGTCTCCCTGAGACATATACACAACACACATAATCCTTACAAGTGTTATTTATTAGTTATTTTTTCTTCAAACACTGGTTCAGTAAAATAAGTAATCATAATTTTACTTAATTGTTTTAATCAAGTCTAAATTATAATGAGAAAACTTGCTAAATGAAACTGATGTGCAATCTTGTTTTGTGAATTGAATAACATTAAGAATTATCAAATTTCTACTAAATCTTCATGGGTCTAAATCTAATTGTTCCATAGAAACATGTTTAGAGCTAACTTCTTATTAGGCGCTGGAAACACAAAGATGAATGATAATGACATTATCATGGAAGTACTAGTCTTATTGGGTTTCCTTAAAACTTTATAATCGCTGAATTGCTCAAAGGACATTTTATAATCCCATTTTCTTACAAACTGTCTAAAAATAGATTAAACATCTAAGAATATCATATGCCATTCCCTGCTTCTCACCTCACTTGCTACTTGTTAATTATGCCTCTAAGCAGTTAGGAATTTTTAGTCTCTTTCTTAAATTACACTTGTTCTCTTTCTTCCTTTTTCTTTCTCTTGCCTTTGTTTTCTTCCTTTCTTCCTTCCCCCTCCTTTGTATAAACTTTGCAGCATTTTACTCTTCCTTTGTAATAGATACCTAATTTATTCATTTTCCTAATATTTTACAGAGTCAGCCTTCATTATTCCATAATGTTCCCAGCATGTAGCATTTGGAGGTATATCATAGAAGTTTTTAAATGTTTTATAAGAATTTTATTATTATTATTATTTGCTATTTTCTAGGCTTCTAATATGTTTGTGGCATCCTTTTTTTTTCAACATCCACCGGACTTCATTGTTAAAATTTTTGAGTGGCCTGTATCTTCTGCCTGTGCTTTCTTAATACGTTTCCCTCCTATACTCTGAAATATTTCTGTCTTCTGTATTCCACAGGAACTCTTCCAAGGATACCAATGACCTCCTCCTATTCAAATTCAAAGACCAAATCTCAATTCTTATTTCTTTTTGACTTTTGATTACATTAATTGCTATCAATCTTGGTTCTAACACTGACTTCCCAGATACTATAATTTCTCAGTTTTCTCGCTCTTTTTCTGACTATTTGTCTTTATAACTAAACTATTTGGGAGGAGGTCACCCAATATTCAGTCTTTATTCAACAATTTTTCTCTCCTCGTGTGTTCTTAGGGGATTACATCCTATCCTAAGTTCTCAATTACCATCTTGACGTGGACAATTCCCAAATAATCATTTTAATCTTAGTTGTTTTAATATCCTCTTTTAAATTAAAAAAAAACATTTCTTCTGTTGTCCTATCAATACCGAATCCAACAGTCTCCATAATTAACTCATCTTTCTTTCTTTTTTACTTTTTTAAAGATTTTATTGGGGAATTGGGGGAGAGAATCAGCTAAGTTGTTGTTCTTCAATCTTCGTTGTGGAAGGCGCCAGTCACCATCTGGCTTTCCATCGGCAGCTCATGATGGCCTCTAAACTCAAGGTGCTCTGTTCAATCTTAATTGCAGCTGGTCGTAGCCACCATCCCATGCGGGAGTCGAACCAGCAGCTTTGTTGTTAAGAGCGCACGCTCTATCCACTGAGCCATCTAGGCAGCAGCTCAGCTCAAGGTGCCCAATTCAGTCTTAGTTGCGGGTGAGCGTAGCCCACCATCGAACAGGCAATCTTGCTGTTACACCAAATGAGCCATCCTCCCACCTGTTGGCAGTTCAGCGACAGCTCAGCTCGGGTACAGCATCACTGTCCCATGTGGGAATCGAACTGGCTGCCCTGCTGCTCAGAGCTCATGCTCTTAAGCCAACTCTTAACCAACTGAGCCACTCAGCCGGCCCTTAACTCATCTTTCTAATGTAAACCAGTTTTTTTTCCTCAGTTCCTGGCTGCCATTCTCACTCTTTTTCAGATCTCTGAATATTTATCAATTCCTTTCACTTTCTTCCAATAGTTAACCAAAACCACAGATTCCTTCTCTACATTTTCTTTCACATGTGCATCTTCTTCCTCATTTCCATATCCAAGATTATAGGGTATACCTTAATGCAACTTTCTTCCTTTTTCTTTTTCTTTTTCATTATGGTTAAATATACATAACAAAATTTACCGTTTTAACCATTTTCAAGTGTATTAAGTTTATTCTATAGCACTAAGTATATTCACACTGTTGTGCGACCATCACCACCATCCATCTCCAGAACTTTTTCACCTTCCCAAATTGAAACTCTGTATCTATTAAATAATAATGCCCTATTTTTTTCTCTTTAAAACTTCTAGTTCTTTAAATTACAGTTCATTCAAGATTTAATTGCCTCTCCCTTTTCAAATAACTAATATTGTTCTTTATTATCAGATCAAAAACAACAGTTATTCTTTAAATGCAGTAGTTGGTAAAAAAATGTTGCTCATGTCAGTGTACTAACGCAGATACTATAAGAATCCTTTTCGTCAGACATACTTCTAAAAAACAACAATTCTGGATTAGGATATTTTTTTAAATCTGTGGCCAAAGTTTCAATAATAGAAATATAAAGTTCCAAAATTCCAACAACACTGTGATACTTCTACAAGTGCTGCTATTTCCAGAAAAACAACTCAAATGAGTACTCTGTACTTCCAATTAACTGGAAAATATACTTCTAAATAAGAACTGATAGACTTGTAATAAATCTGAATAATTAATTTATTTCATTATATTTTAGAATTATAAATTATTGTTAAATGCTTACTGTTTTTAAATAAAAAAAATGTAATCCCACTACTAATCTCTGTTTTTATTAAATAGTTCCATTTCATAAATTTGTCCAGTGCTGGTTCAATCAATTGTTTTCCTTTTTCTACACATGGGATCATGTTATTCCTATAAAATAGAGACCATCTGTATCAAATTAATTTGTATGGACACCATCTAGAAGAAATGCAATGCACATATTAATAGTTAAAGTTTCTATATGACAATAATAACAGTGATGTAAAAAACCCTAACAAAGGAGAAAAATTATAAATTCATTTGGTTATTTCAAGTAGGCCTCAAACAAGCATTCACATTAAAGAGTGTTCTTTCATTGCAAGGAAGGAAGGCATTTAGTTAGGCCAGAGGGAAAACAAAGAAAGGAAGAGAGAGAATGGAAAAAAGAAAGGAAGGAAGAAAAAAGTATTCCAATGGATAATTCATTGTTTCTAATTCCTTATTGGGTCAATTCAGGAAACAATGTAAGTGCAGCTTATCAAATGTTCAGAGGATGCATATGGAAAATGATGACTGCTAAACCAATCAGAGACCAAACTAAACACGATTAGATAAGCTATTATGAGCTATTAATTAAATTGCACTCAGATGCAAACATGGAATCCTTTAAAAAAGTTTTTCCTTCTGGCTAACAATGTTTCTGAACACTAGATGGCAATGGACTAAAGGTTTAAATGAAAGTAAAAACATAATAGTCCACTTATTTAATATAGGTAGAAAAAGAAGATATAACGATTTCACTTCAAAACTTTTATCAGTTTTCGATAGATGTCTTACCTGGGAAGAGGTCTGTACACCTCATAAATATCTCCCAATAGATTAGTCCAAGTGCATACATGTCTACTTGTTTCAAAGCTGATTCACAGTCCCTCAGGTTCACAGCTCCCTCTAGAACTTCTGGTGCCATATATCTGATTGTGCCAACCTGATAAATTAAGAGTGATATTTTTTAGAAACAGAATGTAGCATATTCTGAAGGGCATACATGAGACAGAAGTTATACATAAATTTCATGTCAACAGTATGCCAAAATGATTAGTTATTTGATGCTAAGAATGTCCCTGAAACTTTCTATACCTATTTTATCTATAAAATGCCTTCCTTAAATATTTAAACTGTGGCAAGTCCATCTTACTGAATAGAATCAATTAAAAAGAATAAGCTAGATTTTCCTATGTATATCAACACAAAAAAAACTATTAAGACACAGTGGGAAGACTGTAAAACAATTTGTATAACATTTAACATTTTAAAAATTAACAAAAAATATATAGAGACCTGTATATGTGAATGTAGAGAAAAAGGTCAGGAAAGATATGTTCCACGTTGTAATAGCGATTATCAGAAGGTGGTTGTCCTATCTCAAACTTGATAATGTTACTCTTTCTTCAAAAATCAGTTCCTACAAACTTCCTCCTAATGCTTGTCAAAAATGACTTGAATGGCAGAAGCTTCCATAATGAATTGATGAACTTTATGCAATGTCTTGGTATTTCTTAATTTTGTAATTCCTAATATACCATAATTGGTAGCATATAAGGATAATTATCCTGAGTAGTAGCGGATTCTTTAATGCAATTCATTATGCTTTCAAAGTATGTCAGGGTGATACCTTTTGTATACACTCACCTCACTTATGGCTGCATTATCTTCTTCCCCTGGGCGTACCAGTCTATTTCCAGTCAACCTCATGGACAACCCAAAGTCACTAATAACACAGGTTCCATCATTTTTCACCAAGACATTTCTGCTGTTTAAATCTCGATGGGAAATCGCAGGTTTATAATGATCTGTTTGGATAATTTCAAATAGTTATTAATACTTAAATAGCACTATTGGACATGAAATGAGCATGCAAGTAACAGGAACTACATAAACATAAAAGAGTGTTATTTTATGCCCATTAATAATTTAATAACAAAAAAGGACATAAGAAATCAAAATTTGAACTCACAATCATTATTTTCACTATATTATATTATTCAACATAACTCCTGCATGTATAATTCATTAGGCTTTAAACTTCAGCTGCAACTAATAGTCAATATGCTGTTGCTTCTAATTTTAACACACAAATTTTTTTTCCTCTTCATTTTAGGATAGCAAAATGAGGCAATAGAGAGGGGAATATTTGGTAAAAACAAAACAATGTTGCTGTATCTAAAACAAATATCAATAAAAAACTGACATGGCTCCAAAATTAGTATGTGTATCTTACACTCTTCTATGGCTTAACAGATCAAACCTGTGACTGAATATCAGTTCTGCCCTGAGGTTTAGCCATGTCTCTAAGCCCACCTCAGTTCTTCAAATCAAATTAGAAATAGTTTTACAATTGTCTGGAATAGTATCACTTGACTAAATATTCCATGAAGGTAGAAAGAACATGTTTTACCTGAATTCAAAAGAGCAATGCTTGCTGACTGAAAGAATGTATCTAACCTAAGCCACTAAACCTATTTTTTTCCTCTCTAGAAGGAAACCTTATATAAATCTTAATATTAAGGCCATAGCTGGGCCAGCCGAGTGGCACGTTGGTTAAGAGCTGGCTTGGGACGCCGGAGGGCCCCGGTTCGGATCCCACATATGAGGGCCAGTGACACTGCCCTCTACAACTGAACAACAGCTCGACCTGGAGCTGGGCTGC
>NW_017731373.1:6431784-6435671 GCF_001890085.2 Hipposideros armiger | reverse complement strand
ACGGCGTAGGCTGCAGCCCCTGTGGCAGTGGGTTGCCATGGGCTACCGTGTGTAGCCAGCAGCCAGCGTGAGCGGCCAGCAGCCGCTGTGAGCAGCCGTCCAGAAGCCGGCGACTGATCTGCCTCTCCCGGGAAGAGCGCAATGATGGTGCCAACTTGGGCCAGTGAGGCGACGTCCTCCACAACTAGACTGAAGAAAAAAAGGACAGCAACTTAACTGTTCCTTTCTCCCAATTCCCCAATAAAAATCTTTTTTTAAAAAAGCAACAGCACAATTGGAAGAAAAAAAAATAGTGGTTACCAAGTTTCTTTATTTAAGAGTTGACTTCTTTCTCATTTTCTCCCCTTCCCCATTTCCTGGTCCCCCTTCTAAAGCTTATACTAACATGGCTAAACTCAACCCCTAAAAGAAGTGCATTTCTTATTCTGGAAACACCACCAACAGTATATGTGGTATAATCTCAAGGTGATATTTGTATAAAAAAATTTGTAAAGACATTGGAAAATGTTTGTGTACTAATACCAAATCAATACTTAAAAGATCTCACACATTAGGGAAACCAGGTTAATAATGGGGAGCATGTGCAAGGAGTCAGGGAGACAAGCCAGAGGGGAAAATTGGGTAGTATTTTCTGCCACTACTAAAAAATAATGAAAAAAGAAATGAAAAGAAAAAGAGAGGGAGGGAACAAAGGAGAAAACAAGTGAAAAGATGAGAAAAGAAGAGACAAGACAGGATTCATTGTCAATGCAAAGGGTAAAGCTATACAGACTGTCCTTTTGAGACTTCTTTTCCCTTTAAAAATCTCCTCAGTATTCATTTTAATCTTTTTGTATGGGGAGGTTGGAGGGGGATTGCAGAGAAAGGAGCAGAACATACAATGATTTTGCCCTGGGCAACAGCACTGCACCAGGCAAATATCTCGGAGGAAAGCAGGACATAACATTAATTACGTAAAAAAAATAAAACCTGAATGAAAAAGAGTTTCTCTCTGTGGCTATTTAGAGTGAGAGAGAGGGAGGGAGGGAGAGAGGGAAGAAGGTGGGGAGGGAGGGAGGAAGGGGGGGGAGAGAGCGAGACAGAGAAAGAGAGAGGGAGGGGGGAAGGGAGGAGGGGGGAAGGGAAGGGAAGGAGAGTGAGAGAGAGAGAAGCACAAGAGCAAGCAAAGGACATAGAAGAATATACATAAACTAGTTAATAACAATTTTCCAGTTAGTTTTGAGTGATCTATATATGTTTTTTCTTTCTTAGATTTTTTTTTGTGATAATAAAAATTCATTAGGAAGAAATTCATAGGGAAAACCAATTACAAATAAACAGGTTTAATTACAAAAATTTCTATGCTAAACAGCAAAGTTGTATATGAAGACACTAGGAAGAACAGAGTTCTCTGAAAAAAAGTGAGATGACATTTTAAATGCTTTGAAATAGCATAGTATAGTTGCAATATTAAGATAGGTAAAACAGTAAGTTCAAACAGCTACTATATTTATAGGGTTTTTTTGCAATAGCATATATATACTCATTTAGAAAAGGTTAACTAGTGAAAATATTAAGTAATGTTTAAGAGTAACACCTGTACATAAATAAAACACATATTTGATGGCAATTATTCTTCTCAACTAATGTTTAACTTGAAACCTTGCTGAATTACGCAAATCTTGACAAGCGGGATTAGGATGCTATTTTAAGTTCTATGCTAAGCCAGCTCTTTAAAGGAGTTATAATAACATTTAAGAGTAAGGAAACATAGTCCAAATGGTTAATGTGCTAAAGCACTAAAGCAAGTGCATCAAGTTGCTGACATAGGTAATAACATTGATCAATTCTACATTCAGGAAAAACAAGATGTCAAGATAAATGAACTGATAAATTATTCAGGAGAAATTATTTATATATGAAGCAGCAGCTAGAAAAGATGATCCATGCTATTATACAACGGAACAAAGATATAAGAAATTGATACATTAAGGATTCTCTTCACTACAGAGGTCAGAGAAATTGAAAAAAAAAATGTTCTGGACTATAGTATGACAGGAAAATGCTCTAAGGGACGAAAGCCTGAGAAAACACAAAGACAAATTTTCACAGCAAAGCTAATTTAGAGGTGACTGTAATCTGAGGTATATTTTGAGACAGTGAGAAAGCAAATGTATTAAAGAGATGGCTTTGAACAACTAGCAAAAATGTACATAAAAGCTAAAGAAAACTGTAGTTACGGCAAGGAACATAATCACACTATTCTGAAACACTGGCAAAGACTGAATCGCCACCATGCATTCTCTTCTTCCTACTTAGTAACAGAAACCAATATTATTTGGGCAGCAATGCATCCAGCTAAAACAAAACAAAACAACATGCCCGGCATCCCTTGCAGCTAACTATGGTAACTAAGTCTGGACTAAATTCTGGGAAACAAAACATAAACATAAGATAGGACTTCTGAAGGCAGACAGGGCAACTCCTCCATCCTTCCTTTCCTTTTCTCTGTTTATTAGAATGTAGCATAAAGAACAATGAGTGATCTTGAAAATATAAGTCATATATAAAGCATAATGGAGGAGAAATATAGGAGCCTGGTGCTGCCAAACAAATTTTGACAGTCTGTCTAGATTCTTTCATGGGAAAAAAAAAATTTCATTCTCATTGAAGCCTTTATTTTTTCCTCCTGATAGATTTGACCAAACCTAATTCAAGCTAAGAGATGCACTGACTTATAAAAAGATTCATTTGAGTTTTATATTAAAGTCCAACCAATCAATGGAATAAAGATCCATGTGAAACTAAAACTAAAGAAGTGATCATGCATTGTAGTTTGGGTAAATAAGCAAAAGAAATACAACAAAAATATGATATAGCCTAGCTAAGAGGTTCTTAAACGAACAGATGAACTTAAAAAGTTCTTAGAATCCCTACAATCAAAAGAACACTTTTTATTTAAAGTATGCCCTCACAAGGGGGATCACTTCATAAGTTATATAAATCTCTAACCACTATGCTATACACCCATAACTAATATAATGTTGAATGTCAACTGTAATTGAAAAAAATAATAAAGTTTGCCCTGAAGAATATCTTTAATCAAATTCTCAATGGTATCCATGATCCTTCTACAGTCTTCAAGTTTTTTCTTACTCTTCCTGTTACATTTCAAATACTTTTCTCATGTCATATCTTTCAAACAGCTAGCTAATAATGAATCTGCTATAATATAAAATATACTTTTACTTTCAAGATATGAATAAAACTTCCCTTTGCTAATTTTGTCTCCAGATGAGTGTCATTTATCTTCTACTCATTGTTTCTTACCTCCTCGTGGTAGTTCTGTATGAAGATAAGCCAGTCCTCTAGTCACAGAATGAGCCAGACGGCAAGAGCTTACCCAGTCACTTGTATGGAGACTCAAATACTTGCATAGAGATCCCTACATAGAGGAAATAATATCAAAGAAAAGAAAAAACAGGGTGGAATTAATTTACTTGAACATGAGAAGGTAAGTGAGCAGCCTTATAAAGGATTTGTATAGGTTAGCATTCCACAGAGATCTAATGAATTATGACATTTCAGAATCTTGAAAGAGTTGCTGAGACATTGCTGTGGGTAGAGAGATGGAAAAAAGAATTTAAACATTATCAATTTATATTTTTCCAATATTAAAAATTATGAATGGTTATTTCATTTAAAATACTTCCTTAATCAGTATGGAGGCACCTCAAAAATCTGAAAATGGAACAACTACCTTACGACCCAGCAATCCCACTCTTAGGTATTTATCCAAAAAATCCCAAGACATTAATCCAAAAAAATATATGTACCCCTATGTTCATTGCGGCGTTATTCACAATAGCTAAGACTTGGAAACAACCAAAATGCCCATCGGTAGATGA
>NW_017731373.1:6424898-6431204 GCF_001890085.2 Hipposideros armiger | reverse complement strand
CAGTGGTTGGGGGGAGGGGGGTTGTTATTTTGTGAGGGTGAAAAGGGTAACTATTGCATTGTTCTGTACACCTGAAACTAACAATAAAAAAATAAAAAAATAAATAAATGAAAATAAATAAAATAAAATACTTCCTTGATTTATCAAATTAAGAAGAAAAAAAGTCTTTAGACTCCTTCTTTATACTGTTATCTATTAGCACAAACACAAATTATATTGTTATGTTTTTCAAGTAGAAAACAGAGGTTTTGTAAACATATAAGTGTCAGTGCTACTCAAGCTGCTCATCCACAAACTATTTAGTACCACCCAGGGATTGTTGGGATAAAGAGCTTGCACCAGAATGAATGTTAATCAAAGCACTGCTTCCTTCATCAAGAAAGTTGGTGGGGGGATTAAATGGTTAACTAGTGACTTAGTTGATTCATATTCCGGTGTAAGATCCTTATTTCACTGTAGACCCTTACTAACCAGTTTGCAAACCAGTAAAGCTCTACATAACAGTGGTCCTCTTGAACACCTGATTGACTGCTCATATAAATGTCAGTTTATTTTTTATGAAGAACTTACATTGGGATAATATTCCATCACAAGCAAATACTCCATGCGTCCATCTGCAGTGACTCTCTCATCTCCAACTATAAAGCGAGCAATGTTGTCATGTTCCATCAAAGGCACTCTGTAAATGTTCTTCTCATTGATAAAATTCTGACGGTTTGCAAAGGAAAACACTTTTACAGCAACTGGACGCTCATCTAAGGAACCTTTGTATACTGCTCCGTATCGACCCCGGCCAATCAGCTGCAAATTTGTTTTAAAGAAAGCAAGGTATTAATTCATATCACAACTGAATAATCAAATTTACTAAATAAAGTGTAAATCTATATGTGTGCCACAGCTCTCTATTGCTTAAAGTTTAAATTACTCCATTATCAAGGAACTAATAAAATCCACATCTCATATGGCTCAGGAAGCTCCTATGAGACCCACCCCTTCCACAAATAGCAACTATAAACTCTGAACAAAATTGTAAAACAAAATCTAAAAGTGTTGGAGAATGAACAAAAAGAGGTAGATTCTGAGGAAGTCAACACTTAGAAGAAAGGAATGGTACAGGATGAGCTACCCATTTTTATAGCTTTTAGCTTGAGAGCAGGCTGGATTCAGCACTATGCAGTGGAGCTAAAAAAGCAGTACAAAATCGAAAATCTTTCTGGCCCCAAGAACCAGAGGGCAAAATTTGGTGCAGCCACGGTTTCTGGAAAGTGAGGAGAGAATTCCAGAATGGAGAGTCAGAGAGGGGAAAACCCAGCGAATGCATGGGACAAATTCCAACTAAAGACAAAATAAATGAACTGAGATTTGAGCTTCTGCCCAGGACGAGTTTGCAGTATGTCCAATCAAGATAACCAACCGCATACTAAAACAAACATTGAAAACGAACACACTTCAGAAGAAGCTAAAGAACACAGGTCTCCATAATATAACACACACAACATCAAGGATACAATAAAAAAAATACTCAAAATACACAAAGAACCAGCAAAATGTAACCTGTTACCTTTTTTGGTCTCTGAGGATTTCTCTCACTTTTTACTGAAACAGGTTAGGGATTTACCACCAATTATTTAAGGACATTTGCTATATTTCATTCACTATTTCTAGGTTAAAATTTAACGAACAGATAAACTGCCCTTTAGAAAGGTAATAATACATGGTTAAGTCAGCAATGTTTAAGAGTGTTTATTTTACTCAATCTAGGATGAAATCCTATAGTTTTAATTAGTATTTTTTTCAATTTAAGTAAATTGGGCATCTTATTATAATTTATTAGCCACACTTCTTTTGTGAATTGGCAGTTCATCTCTTTTGTCCATTTTTTATGGATTATTTCTTTCATGCTGATTTATACTAGCTCTTTATCAATTCTTTGTTTCTATGTTGAAATACTTATTTTGAATTTGGCTTTTACCTTTATTATATTTTTCTTCCAAATGGAAGGTTAAAATATTTTATATACTTAAATCTATCATATCTATTATTGAACAGTCTCTGGTTTGGGGATCATAGTTTATTTATCCTATTGATCACAATAAAACTTTTAACACAGGTTCTGAGAAATCACCAAATGAAAATTAAATTCTATGGAATATATAATAGTTGTATATACTGATAAAAAAATACAATATATTCACAGACAAGAAATATTTATTTGGCACCTACTATGGATTCCTTGCCTGGCACATTATTCTTAGCATTTCACGTATCTTTACTTCCATACTCTGTTCAAGTCTGTACTCAAAGATCATTTCCTTTCTATTGGGTTGTCGGAAAAGTCATGACGCATTTTTGCAACGAAAAACATAGGAAAAAATATATCATGACATTTCCGACAATCCAATAAATATACTTTAATAACTCCCTTTCCATAACTTTATCTCCTTATCCATTTTATTTTTCTTCATAGCACTTACTACTACTTGAAATAATATACATTCGTGTACCTGTTTGTAGACTCTCTCCCACTAGCATATAAGACTCAAGAGAGATATCTGTACTGTTCGTCTACATTCTCAGTGCCTAGAATAGGCCTTGGCACTAAACTGATGCTCAATAAATGCTTGTTGAATAAATGAACAAATGATTCAGTGAATGAATGAAGTTTCTCAGATACGGGCGCAGAAAGAACAGTTCATAATCTAAAAGCAATCTTACCTCCAAAAGTTTCAGATTATCTAGGTCAAGAGAGGGCTCTGATGCTGCTGCCTCCATCATGTTCATACTGTGAAGACCTTGTTTACGGTCTCCTATAGGAACAGGCAAAAGAAGTTATTAATGCATGTGTATCTTCAAATGAAGATCTTTATTAAACATTTTATTATATTACTGTTAAAAATAAAAGCTACAGAAGGACAGGTAGCAAGACTTATACCTCATGTCAATGGAAGTAAAACTATTAACTAAACTATAGGAATCATCTATATACAAAGATAAATGATAACATGAAAGCTGAATTCTGAGATGATTCCAGCAACAGACCTCATTTAAAACCTTAAGAAATATTGCCAAAACATTAAAGATAGTTTTATTAAAGTTATTCAAGTCAATAATGAGTGCTGATTTTCTAAAAAGCTCATCAACCTAAATTATTAGAACCAACTGGACATTTGATGATACTGAGGAATTACTGTTATTTTTTTTTAAGATGTGAAAATGGTATTGTGGTTATATATACATATATTTTAAGTCCTTCTATTTCAGATAGTACTAAAGTATTTATAAATAAATGAATGCTATCTGTGATTTCTTCAAAACAATCCAGTGGCACAGAAGGGTTTAGTGAGTGGGGTAATAGATGATACATAGATTTGGTAATCATTGAATCTAGGTAATAGATATTCTGTATATAGTGTATATATAGTGGAAAAAGTTTGTTAAGACAGAAAGATGACAGCTACTGTAGCACAGAGGTGGTTTTTAGCATGGAGTTTTTTTGGGTTTTTTTTAAAGATTTTTATTGGGGAATTGGGGGAGGGGACCAGCCTAGTTGTTGTTCTTCAATCTTCGTTGTGAAGGGCACCCGTCGCCATCTGGCTTCCCATCAGCAGCTTGTGGCCTCTAAGTTCAAGGTGACCAATTCAATCTTAGTTGCGGGTGGGCGTAGCCACCAGGCCATGCAGGAGTCAAACTCGGCAGCCTTGTTGTTAAGAGCGCATGCTCTATCCACTGAGCCATCCAGGCGGCAGCTCAGCTCAAGGTGCCCAATTCAGTCTTAGTTGCGGGTGGGCGTAGCCCACCACTGAACAGGCAATCTTGTTGTTACACCAGATGAGCCATCCTGCCACCTGTTGGCAGCTCAGCGACAGCTCAGTTTGGGTACAGCATCACTGGCCCATGTGGGAATCCAACCAGCTGCCCTGTTGCTCAGAGCTCGCACTCTTAAGCTAACTCTTAACCAACTGAGCCACTCAGCCGGCCTGTATGGAGATTTTTTTAAAGGAGAAAATAAATTTTGATTAAATGGCATGTTTAATAAACAACAGGATTTATTGTTAAGTGATATTTTTACCTGTCAGCATCCTGTATCCGAAGCATAAGGCAACTATCAAAACAGCTAATACAGAGACTGATGCCAAAGCAATGATTATTGTTTCATCTCGGTTAAATGAATGAGGTGGACCTAAAAGAAAACAAAATTTTAAAATGTAGTTATTCTTAAAGAAGATGTGGTACATATATACAATAGAATATGACTCGGGCATAAAAAAGAACAAAATCTCACCATTTGCAACATGGATGGACCTAGAGGGTATTATGCTACGTTAATTAAGTCAGATGATAAAAGCAAATACGATATAATTTCACTTATATGTGCAATCTAAAAAGCAAAATAAACAAACAAAACAGAAACAGACTCATAGATACAGAAACTGATGATTGCTAGATTGGAGAGGGTTTGGGGGACTGGATGAAAAAGGTGAAGGGATTAAGAAGTACAAATTGGCAGTCACAAAATAGTCATGGGGATGTAAAGTACAGCATAAGGAATATAGTCAATAATATTGTAATAACTATGTATGGTGTCAGGAGGTACTAGACTTATCAGGGGGATCACTTCATAAATTATATAAATGTCTAACTACCATGCTGTACACCTGAAACTAATATTGTGTGTCAACTGTAACTGAACAAAATTTTTTTAAATATGGTTATCCTTTTGTTTTAGTATTTTTTTATATACTGACAGAAAGGCTGTATCAATATATAGTGAAATCAGCAATATTTTAACATCAAAGGAAATGAAAAAAATTAATTGTGATAACAGCAAATTATATATTTCATCATAGATTATTTTATATAGATTTGTAACACTGAAACACCTGTTAGTTATGCTCCTAATTATTAAAATATCAACTATACCATGGAACAACACAGACAGATTAGTATAATACAAGTATTTAAGAGAACAGTTTTTGGAATCACATTTAGTATTAAATCTTGACTACGCCGCTCTCTCAATGGCCTTTAGTTTTTTTACTTTTCTGATCTTCAGTTCTCTCATTTGTAGAAATAGTACTCTCTACCTCACAAATCTTCTATGAGGCTTAGATGCAAGTCTAGTACTTCATATAGTGTTGAGTATATATTATCTACACAATAAATGGTAGTTACACTTATCAATACTGATATTACCATTATTGATGAAAAGAACATGTTTTACAGACAGTTAAATCTGAACTGGACTTGAAACTCAGTTCTTCTACTTACTGTATGACCATTGAAAAATTTCTTCACCTGCCTGAGCCTAAGTTTATTCACTTGCAGAAAGGGAACGCATATATCTAAATCACAGGGCTATTATGAGCATGCAATCCATTTTATGTGTTAGTTCCCTTCTTTGGATCAGATCATATCTAGAGAAACACGTTTTAGGATGGATGTCCACAAATGGAGTACATCCAGAAGACATAAAAGTATGAGAACTCTGAAATGTGATGGATAGAAAAAACTGGAACTGTGCAGTATGGAAAAAGAGAAAATTTGAGAGCATATGATAGCTATCTTCATGTGGAAAAATGAATTGTAGCTAGAGAATAACAAGATCCAATTAGTGTGTTCATGGAAAGCAGTTTTTAGCTCTGCATACAAAAGAACGTATGGCTTATAAAAGTGCTGTCTAAAATGTAATGTGTCACTCTATGAAATAGCTGTTCATATTTTTTTTTAACTGGAGGTATTCATGCAGTATTTGGTAACAATGACCAGAGGCTGGGCATGGTAACTGCTAATATCCTTAATCATTCTTTACACGCAATCAAAATCAAGCATACTGTACTCTAAGTCTTTCTCACTTTGGACACTATAATTATGTGTTATATCAAACTAGAAGCCTCTATGGCAATATCAGAAGCTTCTATGGCAAAGAGTTCCTCAGGTGGGCATTCCTGTTCTAAATGAATGTATTTGTCTCATTCAAATCAAGCACATGAATATTAAAATGTCAAAACAATATTTCTACAGAGGGATCTATTGAAGCACTGTAATACTCATTTAACTTGCAGGACATTTAATGGATTTTTATAGACTTTATCATATTCATAAGTGTACCTACTTTTAACATACAGAATAAGCTATAGGAAGAAAGTTACATATAAAAACTCATTTTACCATCAGATATCATCTCTCACACACTAGGATGGCTATAATTTAAACACACACACACACACACACACACACACACACACACACACACACACACATACATAGAAAATAAAAAGTGTTAGGGGGCCGGCCGAGTGGCTCAGT
>NW_017731373.1:6396962-6424728 GCF_001890085.2 Hipposideros armiger | reverse complement strand
GACAGCAACTTGTCTGTTCCCCTTCCCCCAATTTCCCAGCTCTGTTCCCATCCCCCCAATCCCCCAATAAAAATCTTTTAAAAAAAAAAGAGTTTGAGCTCTGAACAACAGTGGTTCGATTCCCGGCCCGAACTGAGCAGCCACTGAGCTGCCAACAGGTGGCAGGATGGCTCAGCTTTAAAAAAAAGAGGGAAAAAAATTGTTGGCAAGGATGTGGAGAAAATAGAACTCTTGTGTATTCCTGGTGGGAATGTAAATGGTGCAGCTGCAGTAGTAAACATTTTAGAAGTTACTCAAAAAGTTAAATATAGAATTACCATAAGACCCAGCAATTCCACGCCTAGGCATATACCTACCCAAAGAACTGAAAACAAGTGTTCAAACAAAAACTTCTATAGGAATCTTCATGGCATCACTAATCACAATAGCTAAAAGTGGAAACAACACAAATATTCATAAACTGATAAATGAATAAACAAAATGTGGTTTATCCATACACTGGGTATACTAAAGGTCATACATATCCTATGATTCCATTTATATGAAATATCCAGAATTGGCAAATCCAAAGATACAGAAAGCAGATTAGTTTCCAGAGGCTGGGTGATGGGAAAATCTGTAGTGATGCTCACTCATCAGGTATACAGTCTCCTTTTGGGTGACGAAAATGTTTTGGAACTAGATAGAGGTGATGATTGCACAGCACTGTGAATATACTGAATGGCACACTTTAACATAGTTAATTCTGTGTCATATAAAATACAGTATACATTTTTCCTGCCTTCTTAAGCTAAATATATTGGAGCAAATTTTTTTCTACATGACTGGAGACATAATTTTGAATATCAATCTGTAGTGATAAGTCTAGGGCTTCTGAGGGATTCTCAGACCATTAAATGTTTTTAAATCACTGCATCTGATTTCCAATTTTTCCACCTTATCCATGGTCTGCTATCTCTTTGTGATGCTGTCTATGTGCTTGCCTTAATGTTTTTTATAATTTAGTTTGGGCTTTAAAAACAGATGGCCTATCTTGTTATAAATGAATGTACAATGTAAGAAAACAGTCTAAAAGACTAAGAGACTTTTCTAAAAAATTATGAGTTTTAATACAAAAATTTTGTAGCATCTATCGTGGCTACTTACTGTGAACAAATCTCAGAGTTACAGGCCTGGTACTGCAGCAGTCCATGAAATTAGACATTATCAAAAGTCCACTGAAATTGATTCCCAAACAACGATTTCAGCATTTGGTGTGAGAAATTGCTCAGAGTGTCAAACAGATCTGCGTTTCCATAGTGCGGCAGTTGGTACTTTGCAGGGTGCAGGTGAGGCCTGGCTGGCTGGCCTTTTTTGAAGACACCAGCCTGTGTGCTATCCATGCCACATGTGTACAATGATTCCAAAAGACATTCAACTAGGATGCCACACGTGGGGAATGTGCTTGAGAGAATCCCCTATATAGAAAAAAATTGCATCCTCCAAAAAAACTTTTTTTCTCTTCTTGTTTGGTAGTTCTGAATGTTACACAATTTTTCCCTATAAGGTAAAAAGGTGCCTACTTAAGTATATGATTGTCAGGGGAAAAATAGAAAACAGAAATCAGGTCTTGACCGTTTTTTTCATTTTTATTTGTATGTGAATTTTTAATATAAATGAGGGGACATAAAGTGTGAATGCAAGTCAAAATGTTTCAATGAACAAGTTTCAAGAGTTCGGCTTTATCACAATTATAAATAAACCTGCAATGCCAGAGTTTGGATATTTTACAAACAAGTAAATTTCTTAATGACAGCAACGAAGTGGTATTTCTACCATTTTTGTCATACAGTATTTTTATCATTCACTATACTATTCTGAGTTTTCCTATATGCAAGTACATGTTTTTAATGTTTGTCTTCTGTGCTATTATTATAACTTTGCTATGAAAATACATTAAACTTGGGCCAGTCAAGTGGCGCATTGGTTAGGAGTTGGCTTGGGGCACCAGCTCTGAGCAGCAGGGTCCCGGTTCGGATCCCACATGAGGGCCAGTGATGCTGCACCCTCTACGGCTAAGATGGTGAACAACAGCTCGACTTGGAGCTGGGCTGCCGTGAGTCGCCAGCGATGGCGTAGGCTGCAGTGGCTGGCTGGCAGCGGACACATGCTTTCGTGAGCTGCCGTGAGCCACCGTGAGCAGGCCCTTCAATGCCCAGTGAGCAACTGCCTCACCTGGGAATAGCGCAATCATAATACCAACATGGGCCAGTTAAGCGACGTCCTCCACAACTAGACTGAAGAACAAAAGGACAGCAACTTGTCTGTTCCCCTTCCCCGATTCCCCAATGCTGTTTCCCTTCCCCAATTCTCCAATAAAATCTTTAAAAAGAAAGAAAATACATTAAACTATTTTTTAAACGGTGGTTATACTAGGTGACTTTTAAGGTCCTTCTAATTCCAAAATTCTGTATGAGTCTTCCAATGTTTCTTGAAGGCTCAGCATTCTCTTTGCTTTTATTATCAAATTTACAAAGAAACTGCAAAATATTTACATAAAAATATTCATTAACCCAAAATATGAAATAGAAATGATTAAGTCATATAATAGGGAGGATGAAAAATGTGTTAAATAGATTTCTTAAACATGTTAAAAACCATGCTAATAGTTAAATATCTCAAATGGAAAGCTTTCCAGGATATGTTACATGGTCTAAAAATATGAAATCCCTGAAAAACTGCCAGGAAAAATATTTCAATATGTGTATTCACATATGTGTGCAATAAAAAAGGCATTTAGGGCCGGCCGAGTGGCGCATTGGTTAAGAGCTGGCTTGGGATGCCTGAGGGCCCCAGTTCAGATCCCACATATGAGGGCCAGTGACACTGCCCTCTACAGCTAAGATGCTGAGCAACAGCTCAACCTGGGGCTGGGCTGCCGTGAGTCACCAGCGATGGCATAGGCTGCAGCTCCTGCTGCAGTGGGTTGCCATGGGCTACCGTGTGTAGCCAGCAGCCGTCCAGAAGCCGGCAACTGACATGCCTCGCCTGGGAAGAGCGCAATGATGGTGCCAACTTGGGCCAGTGAAAGTGAAGCAACGTCCTCCACAACTAGACTGAAGAACAAAACGACAGCAACTTGTTTGTTCCCCTTCCCTCAATTCCCCAATAAAAAAATCTTTAAAAAAAAAAAAAAGTTAAAACCGTAAAAAAAATAAAATAAAAGAGGCCTTTAACCAAATACTCCTTTTGTTTGTTTTTAATCCTTTTTTTTCCTCTTTTATATATTTATGCTATACCTGAAATTGTCTTGTTCCCCTAGCCCTAATAAACCTTCATCTTGCCTCCCTATTAGCTTTCTCAGTTCAATACTCAGCCAAATGTAAACACTGCTATGTATGCCTGCGTGCAATGGCTTGGATTGTACAAGCAAGTGCTTCCTGAATGCAGAACAGACAGGGAACCCCTGTCTGCCTCATTGGAGCCTGGGATGTTTCTGTTTACAAAGCCTGGAGCCAGGCAGGGGCCACTACTGGAGGCGTGCTGTCTGCTTCCTTGCTACACTCAGCCTTTGTCTGGGTCTGTGTCAAAGAAAGAACAACATTGTTGCATGTGCAGCAAGCAACAAAGGAAATCTTAAATATAACACACTGGTGGTTATGTTGGCTCCTAAATCTTTTTACAACTCTGTATGAAAAGGCAAATTTAGGGATTAGGTTGTTTTTACAATTTTTTTAAAGCAATGTACTTTTCATAAAAGCAGAGAAAAGCATTTAAAATCAAAACAGTTAACGTGATCAATCTGTTAAATTAATTCCTTAGCAAAATAATTCAGATTGCTAAATATCATTTCTGTAATGATACATTACGCAGCTCAATGTTTTGAACAAATATTTTTATAAGGAATAAACAGTGTTGATTTATTTTAATGTTTACAATGGCAACTATACAGTAATCATAATCAGATTGATGTTTACGTTTAATGTCCTAAAAACAAGTTGAGAGGAGGCAGATTTCTTGGGGTTTTTTCCAAGTTGGTATTTGATACTGACTATTTAAGGCTATTTTACATTTTACTTGCCTTAGTCATTGTGAATAACTTAGTTTGTAAGAAACAAACACAACAAATAACAATAAACAAAAACAATCCATACTCTGCTGAGTCCACACATTTTATGGCCGAATTATAAAAGAAATAGTGGAAAACTATGGGAGAGAGAAAGAGAAACAATCTGAATTAAACAAACAAAAAAGGCTTGAAAAGAAAACAGAAAAGACATTCAATGCCTAGCTTTCTTCTATCTTTGTAAGATTTATAATTTTAATTTCTTTAAAATAGGTGTTTTGTGATTAGAAGAGACTGAATTTCAGCATTGTTTTTTTATTAAAGAATGAATTAAAACAGTTAATTACATTTCATTGGAATAAAGTTATTAAATAAGTGTAAAAACAGCATTTAAGTAAATAGATTAAGAGTTTTTAATAAATACAAGAAAATAGAAGGTAAAGATTAATCTGCAGACTCGTGACATTAAAAAAATCCATTAAAGTATAATGAAAACACCATTAAATATGTTCTCAAAATGTTTTTGGTATAATTCTAAACAAGTATTAATTGCCTCTATTCTGATCAGATTTTATTTTTTAGCTTTATACACAGATAGACTAAACCAAAAGGTATTATTACTCCATGTAACAGTTTTGAAAATAATCACTTAATACTTCTTAGAAAGCACCAATCAAGATCCCAAAAGCCTAATTGAGCAAGAAAAGTGAATTTGGGCCTAAATTAACATCAGAAAAATGGAAATCTAATCACTGCAATATTCGTTATTTAAAACAAAACCACATAAAAATTCTTACAATACAGAATCAAACCTAAGAATCAAATTACTCAGAGATCCCTACTCAATTTTCCTAACTGGTCTACAAATGATACTTCTAAATTCACAATACACACTTTGTTCTCAGAAAACAACCATGAAATAATTTGACTATAAAAATGGAAGTTATTTATCTTACAGCATTTTGTGCCTTGTTTCTTTTGTTCAGTAATATGTTTTGAAGATTTAACCATGCTGCTGTGTACAGATGAAATGTATTCAGGGTTGCTTTTCTATATAACAAATGTAATTATTTCCCCCTGTAATGATTCTAGGACTTATTATAATGATAACTAAAAGATCACTGTAGGTAATCGCTATGAAGCATCATAGAAGCATTCCTGAAATGTATACATTTGGTTTTTCAGTTCTGTTTAGTACTTTTTAAATACCCAGTATTGTTGGAAAGAGAAAAATATTAAACAAAGCAGACAAATTAAAAGGCTGTACATCGTCTTGCTGTTTCTAATTTTTTGGCAGCACAGGCAGTAGCTAGCAACCAAGAAAGCCAGAGTTAATCAAAGATGCACTCTAGGGTAGGAACAGAGCAGAAAGAAAAGCTTAGAGATTGAGAGATAGGATACAGGGAAACATGCCATACTGAACAGGGCTTTATGAAATTAGCACTTTCAGAAGCCATGCTTAACATATGCAGGTATTCCCCCACTCTCTGAAAGTTCACTTTATGCCACTCCACTTTTACGAAACATCTACATCAGTACCTGTTTTCGCTAACCAAAAGAAATCTGAAGAGGATTTTCACTTTTACGAAAAAGGCGGAAAGTGAAAATAGCGTTCAACGTTTGTTTTGCAGAGAACCATCACAGAGGCAGCTTGCAACCCGAGCCCTGCCAAGCTTCTGCTGCAGGAACTACACTCAGCATCCTAGTATCAAGCTGCCACAGCTTTGAAATGTGACGGTGAACAACTGTGCTTTTTATCTCGATTTATTTTGTGCATCTGTTAGCAGCAAGATGCGTCCTAAGGTAATTGCCTCTTTGCTTTACACCATTTCGGCTTACATAATAATTTCATAGGAAGGCTGTACTTGGGATAGCAGAGGAAACCTGTATCTGAAACCACTGGAATCCTTGAAATGCATCTCTTCAAGAGTTCCCAGATGGTTCCTTTATACCCTGCCCTCAAAGTACCTACTGTATCTTATTTGACAATTCTTTAAGAGGGACCTTCTAAACATGCATATCTAGTCTTCCATGAAAGGGGAGTAAAATGAATGTCTCCATCAGATCATCACTGATTATTCTCACCCAAACTGTCCATCAATATCTGCTCAGTTCCTACAAATTCTACTCCTTAGACAGTGAAAGTAGGGCGGTAAATTGACAGAAAACCTGGGGCAATGATGAGGCCAACTGAGTTTAGAACAACTGTTGCTGGAACTGTATCATTTTCCAACACAGGCACTTTTTCCCATCTCCTTAGCTTTGCTTTCCCCAAGCTCTCTTTTTACTTTTCCTTCTCTTTTATGTTCCTTTCTTTCTGCCTATACATATTCCTGTCTGAAAACCTGTCTTAGAGGCACTCACATGTCCTGCTTAGAAGCACCAGTGACATTCTGGGCAATGCAGAAAGTTCTGTTTAGTCCAATTCTATCATGGTTTTCAAACAAAAACAAAAAACCTGTTATGAACTCTGTGAGGTAAAGGTGAGATAAAAGCAACTAAGTTTAAATAATATTTTAGTATTGTATCAAATTGCAAAACAAACCAATTAATTTTTTTAAATGAGTGATTATTCAGTAGCTCAATTCTTTTATAGATTCAACATTTTTAAAAAATCATCAACTAAAAACACTGATGTGAAAAAAAGAAAATTATTGATCCTTACAATATCTATATTAAACAATGTAGAAAATTACATAACTAAAACATTTGTATCAAAAGCTAGTAGTTAGTTACACCTGAAACTAATAAAAATTATAATAATAAAATAAAATAAAAACAAGGCAGGGCCGGCCGAGTGGCGCGATGGTTAAGAACTGGCTTGGGATGCCAGAGGGCCCCGGTTCGGATCCCACATATGAGGGCCAGTGACACTGCCCTCCACAGCTAAGATGCTGAACAACAGCTCAACCTGGAGTTGGGCTGCTGGGAGTCGCCGGCAATGGCGTAGGTTGCAGCCCCTGCTGCAGTGGGTTGCCATGGGCTACCGTGTAGCCAGCAGCCAGCGTGAGCGGCCAGCAGCCAGCCTGAGTGGCCATCAGCCGCAGTGAGCGGCCGTCCAGAAGCCGGCAACTGAGCTGCCTCGCCCGGGAAGAGCGCAATGTTGGTGCCAACTTGGACCAGTGAAGCAACGTCCTCCACAACTAGACTGAAGAACAAAATGACAGCAACTTGTCTGTTCCCCTTCCCCCAATTCCCCAGCACTGTTCCCATCCCCCCAATTCCCCAATAAAAATCTTTAAAAAAACACATACAAAAAAAACAAGGCAAAATATTTATTTAAAAAGCTAGAAGAGCGGGAAATAATTTTGATTTAAACCATTTGTGGGTACATTCTGGATGTCCTTTTTTTTTTTTTGATGTACAACATATACAACAATTGTTTTAAAAGGAGTGAAGAATTTATAACACAAAAAAGGGTTGGTACTAAATATATAGGTGCTAAAAGAAATCTGCCTTTTAAGTTTAGAAAATAACTCTTTTTGTTCCCTAAAATTCTCACTTCCTTGTAAAAGAACTACATCCACATTCTTACCAAGGCCTCATGGTAGATGCAATGTACCCCCCAACACACCAAGACTTTAAACTTTCCATGGGACTTCCTCAGACCATGGGAAACTGGCAAATATAAAACTAACAGTGATCTAACATATGCATGGGAAGTTGTGTTTGCACTCCTTATGATCACGTAATCCTCTATGAGAAGAACTAATTATGAGCAGATGCTTCCCCTTGATACTAAGCCCCAGAAACAGAAGCTCTGAACTGACCCTGCAGCCTGGGGCTAAGTCCAGCCTGTATCAGGCAAATTCCCAGCTGATCTAAAGACCTGTGATCACCAGGATAAATCCTTGTTGTTAAAGCCACTGAGTTTAGAGGTGGCTTATTGATGAAGTATTATTGGCAAGAGCTGACAACTATAGGAACATATCTACTACTACCCATGTAACGTTTTATAGAGATATGTGCAAATGTATACAATTTTCAGTTATCTAAAAATTAGACATTTAGGAATAGTTTAGAATAAATTTTTTTCTAGTTCTGCCCATACTTTTCCTCACAATTTGAGTCTACACTCAGCATTCAAACAAAACGGTCTATAAGTAATACCTATAACCCCACTCACTATTGGCTACAGAATGAATTTTTAAAATTGAAAAATTAATTATATTTATTTAAAGCAGCAGATCTCAACCTGTGGGTCGCGACCCCTTTGGGGGAGTCGAACGACCCTTTCACAGGGGTTGCTGGGTACTCGTATGTGGGCGTATCTGCATGTGGGCCTGGAGACAGATAGAGGAGCGGTGTCTCGGTTCCTAAGACCATTGAAAATATGTGTTTTCCGATGGTCTTAGGCGACCCCTGTGAAAGGTTGAGAACCGCTGATTTAAAGCATAGCATGCACTTTAGTGTTTTGTGGGATAAGACATGTAATACAAAGATAAACATTTTATTTCCTTTTGTGAACTCCAGTTTTGCAAGATAAAAAGTGTTCTGGACATTAGTTGCACAACAGTATGAATGTAATTAATACTATTGAACTATATATACTTAAAAATGGTTAAGGGTGGGCCAGCCGAGTGGTGCGTTGGTTAGGAGTTGGCTTGGGATGCAAGCTCTGAGCAGCAGGGCCCCAGTTCGGATCCCACATGAGGGTCAGTGATGCTATGCCCTCTACAGCTAAGATGATGAACAACAGCTCAACCTGGAGCTGGGCTGCCGTGAGTTGCCAGCGATGGCATAGGCTGCAACCCCAGATGCAGTGGGCTGCCATGAGCTACAGTGAGTGGCTGGCAGCCAGCCAGCCAGCCAGCGTGAGTGGCTGCTAGCCAGCCAGCATGAGTGGCTGCTAGCCGGCGTGAGCTGCCGTGAGCTGCTGTAAGCGGCCATCCAATGGCCGGCGAGCGACTGCCTCATCCGGGAAGAGCACAATGATCACAATACCAACATGGGCCAGTGAAGCGATGTCCTCCACAACTAGACTGAAGAACAAAAGGAAGGCAACTTGTCTGTTCCCCTCCCCCAATTCTGCAATAAAATCTTTAAAAAAAGAGATCTGTCAAAATTTATAAAAAGAAAAATGGTTAAGGGTGGCTGGATGTCTCAGTTGGTTAGAAAGAGTGCTCTGAGCAACAGGGCTGCCAGTTCAATTCCCACATGGGCCAGTGAGCTGCACCCTCCATAACTAGATTGAAGACAACGAGTTGAGCTGAGCTGCCAGTGGGCAGCCAGATGGCTCAGTTGATTAGAGAGCATGCTCTTAACAAGAAGGCTGATGGTTCGACTCCTGCATGGGATGGTGGGCTGCACCCTCTGCAACTAGATTGAAAACAGCAACTGGACTTGAAGCTGAGTCTGCATCCTCCACAAGTAAGAGTGAAGGACAACAACTTGACTTGAAGCTGATGAGTCCTGGGAAAAACACACTGTTCCCAAATAAAGTTAAAAAAAGAAAGTAAACTTTAAAAAATTAATAAAATAAAAATGGTTAAGATGGTAAATTTTACTGTGTGTATTTTACCAAAATAAAAAGTCTCAAAGAATGGTTCTCACCATTTTTTATGACTTTTTATTTTTAAAATATCAAGGATATTACATATACAGAAAAGCCAGAATTCAGTAACATAATTGCCAGTATTTATATAATGCTTTATAGATACTGTTAGCACTTATTTCAGTGTATTTTTAAACTATGAAAAATGAAATTAAAATGTTAATTTCCTTTCCCTTCACTTCAAAACTCTGACCTCTGGTCAACAGCTTTAGAAACTAAGATATACTGTGTGACTTGCTCAGTGTTTTTGCACTGAGATGTGTCTGATTAATGTTTTTAAAAGAGGCAAGAAGATATCTTTACTTCTTTAAAACACACTGTAGTAGACAAAAGCCTCCCAAAACATGAAATGGAGGGGCTCTGGACAGATTAAAAAAAAGAAGTCCGTGGTAGAGAAATAATTGCAAACTACTGTTTACACACACACACACACACACACACACACACACACACACACACACACAGAAAAAATATCTGTTAAAACCTCTTTTAAAACCTCATATAAAAATTAGTAGGAAAAATTCTATTTTATGGTAATTGAAAAATAATCAGGCAGAAAAAAATTACTTCAGAAACTGAAACAGAAACTAAACAATGCCATTTCTTTTCTCCATCTTAAAATAGTTCTAAACAAGTCAACATGAGTTTCTCTTCTTTTTTTCCAAAAAGATTTTATTGGGGAATTGGGGGAGGGGAACAGCATTGGGGAATTGGGGAAGGGGAACAGACAAGTTGCCTTCCTTTTGTTCTTCAGTCTAGTTGTGGAGGACGTCGCTTCACTGGCCCATATTGGTATTATCATTGCACTCTTCCTGGGTGAGGCAGTCGCTTTCGGGTAGCAGCTCATGAAAGCTCACGCCAGCTGCCAGTCAGACTACGCTGTCGCCAGCGACTCATGGCAGCCCAGCTCCAGATCAAGCTGTTGTTCACCACCTTAGCTGTAGAAGGCATAGCGTCACTGGCCCTCATGAGGGATCCGAACCAGGGCCCTGCTGCTCAGAGCTGGTGTCCCAAGCCAACTCTTAACCAACGCACTACTCGGCCGGCCAAAGTTTCTCTTCTTAACACATAACCATTCAAATGTTGCTTCATCGTAACACTAAACCAGTAAATCTTGTTGAGGAAGCCATTTGCACCAAGCCTGGTCTAGCTACATCAGTCTTCCTATCAAGCAATCATTAATTCATTCACTAATTTAATCAATTATTGAACATTCTGGAAATGGCTGGGAATGAGTGGAAAACATGGGGATATGCAATACAATAGGTTGAGACCTGTGGAATGATTCTAAGATTCAAAGGTAATCAAATGAATTGGCAAGAGTATGAGAAAGTTTAAATAATTTCAAAACTTAGTTGACTTTATAGTACTTAGTAAATGATTGAGGGATTGAATAAATGGGAAGTGAAGTTAGCCAAAAAATGGTCCAATGATACACATAGTAGGGCAATTGCATCCTTGAGCGACTGCATCCTTGATGATGCAACTTCTCCTTGCTATTCTTTTTTTTTTTTAAGATTTTATTGGGGAGCTGGGGACGGGAACAGTGTTGAGGAATTGGGGAAGGGGAACACTGTGTTTCTCCAGGACCCATCAGCTCCAAGTCAAGTTGTTGTCCTTCAATCTTACTTGTGGAGGGCGCAAGATCAGCTCCAAGTCCAGTTGCCACTTTCAATCTAGTTGCGGGCGGGGTGTAGTCCACCATCCCGTGAGGGAGTTGATCTGGCAACCTTGTTAAGAGCACGCGCTCTCACCAGTTCAGCAGCAGCTCCGTTCGGGCGCAGCTCACTGGCCCATGTGGGAATCCAACCGGCAACCCTGTTGTTCAGAGCTCGCACTCTAACCAACTGAGCCACTGGGCTGGCCCCTCCTTGATACTTTAGTAAATGCCATAGTAGACTTGAGGATATGGATGGAATTCAGAACAGAACTGTAAAGCTGGCAAAGAATGTCTGGAAAATACTCCCCTCCACCTTTGCCCCACTTCTTACATTTGGAGTATAAACTCCAAAGCCCCCGATTTTCTCCTCCCACCATCATTCCCCATTACTGATCAAATTAGCAAAGAAACAAACCAATAAACAAAAACATAAAACAAAACAAAACAAATAATAACTTATGCCCTTGTGTACCATTTTGAATTTCAGAAAAAACGTTGGGTATCAAACCATAAATGAAGATGGTGAAACTAATGAGGGATCACAGTAGTTAAAAGTAGTATGGGATCACACTTTTCTTTCAAGCACAAGAAAATACCTTTCAAACTCTTAGCTTTACTATGTGCAACTAAATCTTCCTAGTATAAATGCCACTCTCTAGTGTACAACACTATTTATCTAGAAAGTCAGGTCTTGATCTGTTCTGCATTCATGCTATTTCTGAAGTTTAAATATCTTTATTTTTTAATTTTTTGAACAGGTAACACATGACATGAATATCTCAAGATATTCACTTAAAGTCTCCTTTACACTCCTAGTCCTCCTTAACCCACATTCTCCCATACACATACATTCATATAGAAGTAATTAATATTTGTACTTTCTTGTGTATCCTTTCGGAATTTCAAATACATGAACATGCATACAGAAGCAAATTTAAATAGATGGTCATATCCATCCCACACCCCCATTGCAATAGTTAACAATATACCAAGGAGATCTTTCTAAATTAGTTCAGAGAAAGTTTTAAATTCTTTTTTTTAAGCTTCATACTATTCTGTTATACTGTTGTAACAAAATCGTTTAACCTGTTCTCTTAATGGATAGTCATTTCCATTATTTTACTATAACAAACAATGCTGCAATGAATGACTTTGTTTACAATCATTTCAAAAATATGTTTAGGGGCTGGCTGAGTGGCGCATTGGTTAAGAGCTGTCTTGGGACGCCGGAGGGCCCCGGTTCGGATCCCACATATGAGGCCCAGTGACACTGCCCTCTACAGCTAAGATGGTGAACAACAGCTCAACCTGGAGCTGGGCTGCCATGAGTCGCTGGTGACGGCGTAGGCTGCAGTGGGCTGCCAGTAAGCTACCGTGAATGGCCAGCAGCCAGCGTGAGCAGCTGTAAGCCGCCATGGATGGACATCCAAAGGCCGGCGAGCGACTGCCTCAGCTGGGAAGAGCGCAATAATCACAATACCAACATGGACCAGTGAAGCGACATCCTCCACAACTAGACTGAAAAACAAAAGGACAGCAACTTGTCTGTTGCCCTTCCCTGATTCCCCAACGCTGTTCCCCTCTCCCAATTCCCTAATAAAATCTTTAAAATAAATAAATAACAAATAAATTAAAAATTCAACACAGTTCCAATTATCTTCTGGGTGCATTCTCTGGGGTTTTTTTCCCCATTAAATGGATTAAGGAATGGAAAGTATAATATGCAATGCATTTCAACATTTAAAGCAGTCATTATTCACAAAACACATAAATGAACAAGAATGATCCTATGTGTATTTTCAACCACAGTCCTGGGAGATCTCTGTGATTATCTGTAATCTCTGTTCCACCAGTCTGTAATCACACAGATTGTGATTCTGTGACATTACCAAACAATCTGAACACCCTGCAAACTACATCATTATCATGCACTGTATCTTAGCCAATTGCTTCTTATTTAGTACCATAGCAGGGTTTTAAAAATGCATAATCACTTTTAAAAAAATCATTTTAGAATAACACAACCGTTGAATGCCTTGGGTGCATAGACTCTCAAATACTCAGGCAGCCGAGTGAACTCAGGCTATTATACATATAGCTATTTAATATTATATTATATTATATTATATTATATTATATTATATTATATTATATTATATATTATTATATGCCAGTAAGACTAGGCTAAGAGAGTTGATTTATTTCCTAGAAGAAATTACATAAACAAAAGTTCCTGAGAAACGTTGCTCAGAAATTTTGAGGCTGCCAAAACATCTAAAGATCTCACGCTGCTGCCCCTAGAAGTAGATAACCATGCTGACAGGCAAAGGGGTGGGCAAATGAAGTAGTGGGAAAAACGGAAGTCTATGACAATATCCTGAGGATGTTTGTAAATGTGCTTATTAAGAGAGCATATTACTACAGTCCAGGGACTAGACGCCCTAAAATATGCTTGCAAGAAGGTACCAGGGAGCAGGTAGCAAAGAAAGATCTGGGAGCTGAAGGGCAGTGGCACAGCTGGACTGTGACTGGTTCTTGGGAAAAGAACTGAGACAAATGACTTCATACTGGAGTAGAAATACCCCTTACCATTCATTTTATTTTTTTGCCCTTCCTCACTTATTGCCTCTGTGAACCCTCAGAAAGTTATATTATGTAGCTAAGAAAAAATAATGCAACAGATACTGTGATACCTATTGTGATACTGTAACAATGTAATGATCATAACGTGGGAGATAGGTATATAAGACTGCCCCTTACCATCCACTCTGGCTTCATTCTAGTATGCCTTCCTGAAATGCAGGCTAGAAAGCAAAAGGCCTGCATTTCCTAGACTCTTCTGCAGCTAGGAATTCAGTTCTGAGGTAGCATCAGCCAACTAAATGCACTTAATAAAAGATCTGGAAGGCAGAAGTGAGATGGATCTGTTCTGCTGTTTCTGAAAGCAAAATGGCTGGTGGAAACTTTTAATTCTCACTTTAGGGACCATCCTGATGTATTTTTCTACCTGAGGGCTTTACTGCCTAGAGCAAGGGCAAGAACATTTCTCAGTAGGGGTTCCACTGGCATTTTGGGTAATACCTTAGTTGTGCAAGACTATCCCAAATGTTGAAGGATTTTAAAAATCTCCAGTCTACTACACTCACTACACGCCAATAGTCCGCCCACCCTAGACATTCTGACAATCTTTAAAAATGCCCCTATACATTTTTAAAGGCCTCTTCCAGTAGGAGGAAGAACCTTTGTCTTGAGAAAGAAAAGATATTATACTACATATATTCCTTTAATTCTCCATGCTAATGATCACCTTAACGTCATACAAAAAAAGCAGAAAACAGGCAGAAAAAAAGAATTGGTATCTCTCTTTGGAAACTCTCTGAAATATTTATATTATTTTGAAATACCAAATAATGAAACATATATGGAAAGTTTACTACCCACATTATGCATCTTAATTTCATTTTCTACTCACTTTGGGAACGAGGTACATGGACAATTCTATTTAGAATCAAGAACTTTTAAAAGTGTTATTATAGACTGCCATGGTTCATATATTTGAACCTACAAATTATACTTATTATAATTGATTTCCCAATTTTTACTAATAAGAAATATACCTGCCTAATTAGGACTTTTTATCAGCATGAGATCAAGCAATTTTAAATTATGTTCTGTAAATAAAATTTCACTCAAGTACAAAGATCCTGGCTTATGTAAACCTATAAAGTCTTATTAAGACCTATAAAGTCTTATTAAGCATAAATGTGATTTTTTAAGAGATTTTTTTCCCCAAACATAGACAATAACTTACCCTATTTAATATTATAATAGTCATCTAGGAACTAAACAGTTAAAGACTCTGGGTCAGGAGCTTCTAATGAATTTGTAGACTGAAAACTGAGAATTCTATATAATCACAGATTCATACTTCAGAGTTACTACCAATAAGAATTTGAACATAATAATTTGCTGTGATAGAAAGCTCAAGCTAGGTTCTGTTTCTCTAACCTAGTGGGAAAAGAGGGTAATAGTACAGAATTTCTCATTAACTCAGGACACTTTTTATATTTTGTGTATTAAAGACCTCTGCAGGAATTCGGGTGCATCTTCAGAATAGAAAGAACTTACATTTTGAGTAGAAATAATTAATACTTTTGGAGTAGGAACACAGCTCCAAGTCCAGATGTGCAAATATAGGAGGCTTGGAGATTCCTCAAGTTTTAGAGGGAATTAGCCTTCAGCAACGACCAGAATCATAAGAAGATAAGAAAAATGCTGCATTACAAGTTGTAATGCACCCCCAAAAAAGTCACTTAAGTTATTTAAAGTGTGTTATTTTATCAAACTTAAAAAATGGCCATATTTAACAAAGAAGGAAATGTTTTTACATAAATGTTAAAAAGTACAACACCTACCATGTGCTTTATAAAAAAACAAACAAAAAAAACCTTTCTCTTTCTAGTGCATAAGAGCTAAAGAATCTGATTAATTTTTCAAGTCAAGCTTTATTAAGAAATGTCTTCTGCTTATCATTTCCGTGCATTAATTACATCTAGAGTATTTTTTAGAATATAATGAAATTGAAATTTTATTCAAGTAGCTATACCTACCTATGGATATTTACTCCTCAAACAAGACATAATCAGGGGAGTTAGGAAACATATTTGGAGGTATGTAATCACCTTGCATCTAAGTTATTAATTGTTTAAACAATTAAACAACTGACTAAAACACAAAGAGTCTATCTGGATTTTAAATAATGTGCTTTCTCACGGGTATTTATTTTTCTTAATTAAACAAAGGAAACATTCATTTTCTCTGATTATGTGCATTTCTAAGATCTTCTATAGCAAAACAATGTCTTACACATACTAGAAGAGAATTGATATTTACTGACTTGAACTGAATAACATTTATTGAATGTTACTACGTAAACTACCCAATACTGACAGAAAAAAACATGGTTATGCAGAGGGTATAAGAAACACAAATTTATGCAAAAAAATGTTTTCCATGTTTGCTTACTATAATGATTAGATATAGATATAAAAAACAGCAGTGATGGGGAATAATAAAGTCAGAAATGACAACATTGGGCATTTGGTGGATGCTGAACTGCCCAAATCTAGGCTCTAGATTTATACATAAGTATAATGGAAGTGTAAGAAACAGAATCACAGCATTTTGGGTTAGAACTTATTCTATCTACCATCATTACAGATAAACATCTATCAGATATCTCCTGAGAATACCTGGATTACTCAAACCACAATTTAATAGTATTATAATTTCTCATTAATTTCCTGTAGTGGGTTGAATTAAGGCCCCTAAAAAGATATGTTTACTCTCTACATGCCAGAATCTGTGAGTGTGGACTTATTTGGAAAAAGGGTCTTTACAGATGTAATTAAGGATCTCGAGATGAAATCATCCTAAATACGATGGCTCCTAAAGCCAATGGTGGATGTCCTTATAAGAAAAAGGCAGAGGGAGATTAAAGACAGAGGTGAAGGCCATGTAATGACAAGCCAAGGAACACCAACAACTGCAGGCAGCTACAAAAAACTAGGAAAGACGCATGGAACAGATTCCCCCATATAGCTTCCAGAAGAAACCAACTCCACCAACACCTTGGCTTTAAAACTCCTGGCCTTCAGAACTGTGAGAAAGTAAATTTCTGTTGTTTTAAGCTATGCTGTGTGTGGTAATTTCTTACAGCAGCCCTAGAAAACAAATGCACTTCCACAGAATATTCCCATAAAAAACATTCAGGTGGAACCAGCCATATTTAGGATCATTAAATACATCTTAGAGATGTATAATTACAACACATGGAGGCGAGTCCGAATGGAGTGAGCAAACTGAGTGCTTGTGTGGTTGTGTCTTGGAGACTGGCAGTGCTGGCAACACAGCCGACCAACTGACTGGAGAGCAGACTGCAGAATTCAAAGCTTTTTCACTATGTGACAGGGATGCTGATAGAACAAACAGCAAAGGAATTAGGAACCATAATGAGATCTCATGGGTAGAATCCCACATAAGCAGAATTACAGGACATGATTAATGAAGTGGATGCTGCTGGTAATGGCACAGATGACTTCCTGGCACTTTTGACAATGATGGCAGGAAAAATGAAAGACACAGACGGTGAAGAAGAAATTAGGAAAGTATTCTGTGTGTTTGATAAGGATGGCAATAGCTATATTAGTTCATCAGAGCTTCACCATGTGATGACAAACCTTGGACAGAAGTTAGCAGATGAAGAGTTTGATGAAATAATCAGGGAAGCAGATATCGCTGGTGATGGACAAGTAAACTATGAAGAGTTTGTACAAATGATGACAGCAAAGGGAAGACACTGTACAACATGTGTTAAATTTCTTGTATAAAACTGTTTATTTGCCTTTCCTTTGTAACTATATGTAAAAGGTTTCCCCTACTGTCAAAAAAAAAATATGCATGTATAGTGATTAGGACTTTGTTCCTCCGTTTTCTTCCCTTATCTTACTGTCATTGTCCTGAAGCCTTATTTCAGAAAACTGATCAAGTAACATACTGCATGTGACTTATTCTGGATACATCTAAGCCCTTCTGCGTATCTAAACGTAACTGGAGTTTGTCAAATGAGGGAACAACTGGGTTATACCTTTTTTAAAGTAGTTTTCACTAAGAACTATTAGCATGCTGTTGTTGAAGTATGGAGTTGTAACTCTGCATAGACTATGGACAGCCAACAATATGTACTTAAAAGTTGCACTACTGGGCCGGCCGAGTGGCGCGATGGTTAAGAACTGGCTTGGGATGCCAGAGGGCCCCGGTTCGGATCCCACATATGAGGGCCAGTGACACTGCCCTCTACAGCTAAGATGCTGAACAACAGCTCAACCTGGAGCTGGGCTGCTGTGAGTCACCAGTGACGGCGTAGGCTGCAGCCCCTGCTGCAGTGGGTTGCCATGGACTACTGTGTGTAGCCAGCAGCCAGTGTGAGCGGCCAGCAGCCGCAGTGAGCAGCCATCCAGAAGCCGGCGACTGATCTGCCTCGCCCGGGAAGAGCGCAATGATGGTGCCAACTTGGGCCAGTAAAGCACGTCCTCCACAACTAGACTGAAGAACAAAACGACAGCAACTTGTCTGTTCCCCTTCCCCCAATTCCCCAGCACTGTTCCCATCCCCCTAATTCCCCAATAAAAAAATCTTTAAAAAACAAAAAAAAGTTGCACTATTACAAAACAGGTAAATTACCCAGGTACACATACACTATTTTTTTGTACTGTTGGTCCCATAGCAAAAATATTTTCCTTTATTGTTACTTGCCTTTCAAATTTTGTTTAGCAAGTTAAAGAAAATCTGCTTATGGCACAATTTGCCTCAAATCCATTCCAAGTTGTACATTTATTTTCCAATAAAAAAAGTCTTTTACCCAATTTTACACAAGAAAGAAAGAAAAAGAGAGAGAGAGAGAAAGAGAGAGAGAGACAGAGAAAGACAGACAGACAGACAGGCATTTTATTCCAGGGATACAAGGATGGTTCAACATCCACCAATCAATCAATGTGACATGCCACATTAACAAAATGAAGGCTAAAAATCATATGATCATCTCAATAGATACAGAAAAAGCATTCAACAAAATTCAACAACCATTTATGATAAAAAGTCTCAACAAAGAGGGAATGTACCTCACTGTAATAAAGATCATATATAACAAGTCCACAGCTAACATCATACTCAATGGGGAAAAGCTTAAAGCTTTTCCTCTAAGATCAGGAACAAGACAAAAATGTCCACGTTCATCACCTTTATTCAACATAGTATTGGAAGTCTTAGCCAGGGTAACTAGGCAAGAAAAAAAAAAGGCATCCAAATTGGAAAGGAAAAAGTAAAACCGTCTCTGTTGGCAGATGAAATGATATTAAATATAGAAAACCCTAAAGACTAGAGAGAGAGAGAGAGAGAGAGAGAGAGAGAGAGAGAAAGTAATAACTGAATTCAGTGAAGTTTCACGATACAAAATCGATACACAAAAATCAGTGTTTTAGTTTTGTGAGATGAAAAGAGTTCTGGAGTGTGGTTATACAATAATATGAATGTATTTAACACTACTGAACTTTCATTTAGAAATAGTTAATATGGTAAATTTTATTCTCGTTTTCTGCAGTAGTTGTGTAAAGTCATTGCAAACACTGAATTAGCAAATACTGAACCACTGGCCTATAGGAAATACTGGGTTAGATTCCTGTGAGCCTCTAATCAAGACATTTTCGTCAACCCATCAATACATAATCTTATTTTATATATGTTTCTGCTTAAAGACATCTTATTTAGTATAATGCATAGTGTTGATTCATTAACAATGAAGTCAGGGCTGACAGCACTGTAACTCATGCCTGAAAGAAGCTTGCCTAACACATGTATTTTCTCCATAAGGCACATCACAGTCTTGCACTTAGGAACACTAGACAGCACTTCAGCAGTAGGGGACCATTTTAAACCAAAAATCACCAACAAAAATACCAAAAAAGTGGCACTAAATAGACTGTGAAAAGGACACCTGTTTATAGTATGACAGCCGAAACAAGAAGGCAGAGCATGACCTTGATCAACCCAAGCTGGGAACATGCATGTCAGGTGACTCAAATTTTTTGTTATTCTGTGCATGTCTGTGAATGACTGAGATAGCACGGTGAGTATTGATTTCGGGGTAACAAATAAATTTTAGCAAGTAACAGAAGTCACAAACATGGAATCTGGGAATAATCAAGATCAGCTCTATTTTATTCATTGTAAAAACCTTGGAAGGTATACACTTGAGAAACATATAGTAGAATAATATCCATTGTTTAGGAGTAACTTCTTATAGGTCTTTTTTTGGAAGGGGGTATGAAAGATGCAGGAAATATTATCTTTGTTCTGTTTCTCAACTAGAAGGACATAGGAACCTGAATACATTTCATGGAAAACTCCATAACAATAATTCCTTCAAATTAAAAAAAAAAATCACAGAAGATAGGGTCTCATATAAAAAATAAAAATTAGCAGAAAGTGTCCTTGATAATAAAAAGGAGAATTAAATGAGGGAGGGTGTTTATAACAGCTGGTTTCTAAAAAGACTTTAGGACAATTCTATCATTTATTGAATGTTTACTTTACGTTAGGCACTTTACATACATTATCTTGTTTAATCTATACAACCATATAAATTAGACTATTATTCTGCATGTGAGATGTTACATAGAGAGACTAAGTAACCTGATTTAGGTTATGTTTAGCAAGTAGAACATTAAGGTTTTAACCCACGCTCTGAGGTTGACAGCCAATGTTCTTAATCATTATGTTATATAACTTCCCAAAGAATCAAGTCAATATTTTTGAAACACTTTACTTCCCTCCCTCAGATGATCCTAATTATTTTAGCAGTTGATTAGACTAATTTCATATTATGGCTAGAAGAAAATGAATTCACTACCTTGAAGAGGTATCTGCAGCCCCATGTTCACTGCAGCATTATTCACAATAGCTAAGATATGAAAGCAACCCAAGTGTCCATTGACAGATGAACAGATAAAGAAAATGTGAGATACACACACACATGAATATTATTCAACCATAGAAAAGAAGGAAACATTGCCATTTGCAACCACATGGATGAACCCCCCCAAAGGCCTATGCTAAGAGATATAAGTCAGATAGAGAAAGGCAGAAAGGCAAACACTGTATAATCTCATTTATGTATGAAAAAAAATAAACCATTTTGTGAATACAAAGAACACATTGGTGGTTGCCAGAAATGAGGAGTAGATGAAAGGGGTGAAGGTAGTCAAAACAAACTTTCAGTTATAAAATAAAAAAGTTATGGGGATCTAATGTACAGCATGGTGACTATAGTTAGTAATACTGTACTGCATATTTGAAAGTTGCTGAAAGAGTAAATCTTAAAAGTTCTCATCACAAGAAAAAAAATGTGTAACATACGGTAACAGACATTAACTAGACTTATTGTGGTGATCATATCACAATATATACAAATAGTGAATCATTATGCTGAATACCCGAAACTAATAATATTATGTCAATTATGCCTAAGTTAGAAAAAACAACATATTAAAGACAACTGTTATTCAAATGATGGCTAGTTTCATCTTGGTTTTGAATGTAACTGAAGTGCTTTAAAGTATCTACGCCTTTACCTTTTATGGTATCGTGACATCTGAAACCACTAAATAGCAGATAGATAATCAGGTTTTTTTTTGTTTTTCTTTTTTAAAGATTTTAATGGGGAATTGGGGGAGGGGAACAGCATTGGAGAATCAGGGAAGAGGAACAGACAAGTTGCTGTCCTTTTGTTCTTCAGTCTAGTTGTGGAGGATGTCGCTTCACTGGCCCATGTTGGTATTATCATTGCACTCTTCCCAGGTGAGGCAGATCTGTCACCACCCACTGGACGGCCGTTCACAGCGGTTCTTGGCCGCTCACACCAGCTGCCGGCCGCTCACGCTGGCTGCTGGCCGCTCACAGTAGATTACGGGAGCCCACTGTAACTCCGCTGCAGCCTACACAGTCGCTGGAGACTCACGGCAGCCCAGCTCCAGGTTGAGCTGTTGCTCACCATCTTACCTGTAGAGGGCAGTATCACTGGCCGTCATGTGGGATCCAAACTGGGGATCTACTGCTCAGAGCTGGCGTTCTAAGCGAACTCATAACCAACACGCCACTTGGCCAGCCCAATAATCATTTTTTTAATATGCAAATATGCAGAAATTTCTCAGTAATCAAAGACACCATAAGGAAATGAGGCAGTTAAAGTAGATCAGAGGAACACACATGGAACGGGCAATCAAAAAAGACAAGAAAAGTTGCAGGTGTTAAAATAAAGACATGGAAATTATTTCTTGATCTACATCTAAATCTGTCTACTATTTCAGAAGACATTTATTTTTAAATACCAGTCAATTCCAACATACATGCTTGCGACTTAGATCTTACAGATCAAAAGCTCCCATGGAGGCTGTCAGTAAAGCCAGATTAGTCTAAGGTTTTATTTTACTCATCAGGACAATCAAATAACATAAATTTTTAAAACACCAACATGAAGAGAGGTTACTTTCTTGAGAAAATAGGGACAAAGTAGGTAGTTATGGGGTGGGACTGACATTCAGTAGGGCAGAGCTAGCAAAGCTTCAGAGTGAAAACTATCTGACCATCAGCACATAACATGTTAAATAGAATCTTGTTACTATTACATTAAAGAATATTTTCTAAAGAGTATATACTTTTCTCTATTTCTCTTATGCCATTCATTCTCCTCTAATATTTTAAATATCTAAAAAAGGAACAATAAATTTGTTTTGCCTCTTGCTAAAATGCTTCATGAAATACTAAGCAAAGACTTTGAGTCATCCTTATGTCCCATTTTCTGTCTATTCAATCACTTTGATGTTATCACAGAAGCAGCAAAAACTGAAAAATCACTATACATTCACAATAGCTAAAAAACCTACCTGTGGCTCTAAGCCAATGTCAGCTTCTTTGAATGTAGGTTTTCATTTCTAGCTTAGTGTGAGATAAGACATTTGCTGCCAGACACTGAAATTAGAATTTCTAATCTTAACAGCACAGTATAAATTAGAATGTGATTTCTTAAATCTAGCTCTAGATGCAATTTAATCTTTGTTTCTCATCAACTTGATCCAACCATCAACTTAATGAATAATGTAAATAAAAGTATTCGTAGGCTGGCCAAGTGGCTCAGTTGGTTAAGAGCGCAAGCTGTGAGCAACAGGGTTGCCAGTTCAATTCCCACATGGGCCAGTGAGCTGCACCCAAGCTGAGCTGCCACTGAGCTGCCAACAGGTGGCATGATGGTTCAGCTGGTGAAAGCACGTGCTCCTAACAACAAGGTTGCTGGTTCGACCCCTGCATGGGATGGTGGGCTATGCCCACCCGCAACTAAGATTGAACATGGCACCATGAGCTGTGTCCATGAGCTGCTGGCAGGCAGCCGGACGGCGACTGGACTTGGAGCTAAGCTAACTGTGCCCTCCACAACTAAGATTGAAGGACAACAACTTGGCTGTTCCCCTTCCCCAATTCCCCAATAAAATCTTTTTTAAAAAAAAGTATTCTTGCATTCTGACATTCATGTAAGAACCTCCAACACTAAATACAATGAATTAGGTTGAATTTTTTTTAATGACAAATTTTTGCCTGCTTTTCTACTAATAATTATTTCATTCAGTTAGGGAGATTAATTATACCAACTCCAGAAGTCTTATCAAGAAATGTCATAAGTGTCTAAACATTGCAGTAATTATATACTTCTTTCAAACTCTGAGAATTTACAAACTCATTAGGATGAATTAAGCTTATAAAACAGTGAAAGAATACTGTAAATGTAAATTCATTTACTTAAAGGCTGGCATTCTTTTTAAACAAAGAAGGTACTGCCAAGTTCTCAAGGCTGGAAGAGGCTCAAAATAATACTGGGGGTGCCCCAAAAATGTATACAAGTAAACACTTTGGTCAATGTTGCTCAAGCAATAGTTCATCGTAATCAGAAGTGTCTGGATGCTGATGGTAACCACTTTGAGCACCTTTTGTAATTGCAAAAGTCAAACCTGACTTGTACTCATCTTTTGTCATTGGTATATATTGAGTATTATAACTTTAATACAATTTTCCTTTCTTAAAATGTGTATAAATTTTTTTGGCACCCTCTGTATATTTCACTTTCCTGAAGTGTCAGACTTCCGGTTTTAGGTAGTATGTGGACATGTATTAGTGAAAGTTAGTTTTCTTTGCTTGCTAAAGAAGAAAATCTCAACTTGGTAACAGTGTATCTCAGACACTACTATCCTCTTCTTTAAACAGAAAGGAAGCTTCAAGTATCAGACAATTTGGCAACAATATCTAATTAGTTAATAATATGGTTTTGTTTTCATTTTACTTATTTTTAAATAAAAAAAATTTTAAGTTACCCTCTACTAATGATACTGGCTTTACATTTACAGTAGTGACGAAAAGTTTCCCTTCAAAATACATTTTTTTAGTTGGGCCGGCCGAGTGGCTCAGTTGGTTAAGAGCTCGCTCAAGAGTTTGAGCTCTGAGCAACAGTGGTTCAAGTCCTGGCCCGAGCTGAGCAGCCACTAAGCTGCCAACAAGGTAGCAGGATGGCTCAGCTAAAAAAAAAACCACAAAAATACATTTTTTAAATGAGATGATTTGAACAAAAATATTAAATAAGTAATGTATCATGTAAATATAGAAAACATTTGTAATATGTACTTAGTGCTATACAGATGATATGAAAAAATAATGAGTGAGTCCTTGAATTTTAGGAAATGTGATCAGTTTTTTCAAAAAAATGGTGTTTTTCCTCCTCTCAAATGAACAAACAAATATAAATAGGCCACTTGTTTGAGTGTAGAGAGTAATACTTAGGAACAATTGAGTATATAGAATAGTGGTTAAAACTAATGGAAAGTAATGGTTAACAACATTCTCTGGAGGCAAAACACCTAGGTTTCAATCTTGGCTCTACCACTTATTAGCTGTGTGACTTGGTAAATTACATATCTGTGCCTCGGTGTTCTCAATGTAAAATAAGAATAACCATTTTAAGTATTTGTAAGGGTTAAATGTAAAAGTTTAATGCAGATAGAGCACTTAAAATGCTGTTGGCACATAGTTAAGTACTCAAAAATGTTATTTAGCTAGTTTCAATTTCCCTATATATTAAATATCTGAATTCCCTTTATGTTTACTGAAAAGGCTACTCAGTCTGCCTAATAACTATAAACCTAATAAAGTGTATTAAAGTTTCAACACCAGATTTATCCCATCTGGAATAACATTCTCTAAGAATTTAAGTTTACTGCAAATATCTTATAAAACAAAACCCATTAAATACTAATCTAACACTAATATCTTAAGGCCAGAGGGAAATATAACTAAGAACAGCCTTTGGTGATGAAGAAAGGAAGGACGGTGCCTGAAAAAGTTAACACGTTGTATTGGGTACAACAACAGGGGCGGGGGGAGGGGGTCCTAAGAAAAAATAAAGGGTCTCGGAAAATGAGATCTCAAGGAAGTACCTAATCTTCCTTAATTCCATAATTATGTCCAGAGCCAGGTCTACTTACAACTATGTACTAAACAGGCACAGAACTACTGGCAAGTATTTTTTAAGGTTTCCATATAATGAAAGCAATCAAATATGGTACCTATTCTCATAAAAAGAGACAAACTACTGAAATCTAGACTCGACAATAGAACAGAAAATCTTTGAAAAAATAATAACTGGGGTATAAAGACCTAGAAAATGAGTTATCAACCCATAAATCTCCTCATCTCTAGTCAGTTTTGTCTTGGAGAATTATCTAATAATGTGTGTCTGGTTGAACACATGCTATAGGCCTCTGATGGCAACCTCAGATCTGAACCCTCAGATCAGAGGTTACAGCTACATGGATTTCTAAATATCAGTTCTTTTTCCTTTCTTTTCTGTGTTTGTTTTTTTGTTGTTGTTGTTTTTAAAGGTAATAACTGTTCTTAATGGAAGAACACGACATGTATACTATACTTCAGATGCCGGGATTGGAGGAAAAAGGCTTTTTTTTTTTTTAAAGAACAGAGAGCTAGTGTCCTTACTGGCCAGAAATCATTGGTGATCTATAGTCCAAACAGAACTTTAATTTTTATGGCTCATAACAATGTTCACATGCCATTTCCCAACATTAATAATCAACTATTTAATTATTTTAAAAGAAGACATTTCATTCATGTCTCAACGAAAAGCATCAGTAGACTTCCCATTCTGCTAAACTTTTTAGGAAACAGCCAGAATGAATAGTCTGCACAGATTTCATTTATTTGTGCCCTATCTCATGCCTCTAGAAAACTATGTAAGGCAATTTTATAAGACTACACAAAGTCTGTGATTAAAAAATATATATATTAAGAACTAGAGGGAAGTAGAGTAACCTTTCTGAAATCCGCTAACTCTACATCAAAGTAATCCTTGAATGATTATAATGTATGACTCTGTGACTCAGCAAAATACAGATATTCATTTATGGTCATGTGGTTAGCCTGTCAGATTTTCCCTGACAACTCTCCCCTCACATTATTCTGAAAGATCAACTGCTATCATATGCTTTAGCTTCTATCACTAAGTACCTAATGGTCGTCAGCTGCAACTGAGGGTGGAAAAAAAAACACAAGATTTTTCTGAGGAAAGAGAGCTATATGTTGTTATTCTCAGTCATCCATACATTCCTTCACTGCTGCTGGTTCTGACCATACTCAACGTAAAAGTTATAGTGGTAAGAAGGCAAGTGAATGCGGTTGTGGATATTGTGTAAATGCATATTTGATGAGAAAGATATAATTCCAGTAACAATGAATAGGTTTGATGTCAGGAAGTAAACTGTTCAGCTGAAAACAATCTAAAGAGAAATTAGTAGGATTAACAAAGAACATTAAGTACCTTCTCTTGTTCCCCAGAGCATAACCTCACTATGTGGCCTTTAAAACAGCCGTAATCAACTCGTTCATCATTTTCTTTATCACTAGGAAAATACACTACAAAAAAAGTTACTTGTACTTTTCAAGTAACCTTCTTTGAAAATGAGATCATGTAATAGTATCAATTTAGGAAGAGTTTTCTATATTCCTGCATTACTTTAAAAATTAAAATCTGATGCTTCATTTCTGGGGAAGTAAAAGAACAGGAATGATTATGACTTCTTTGTACTTTTACTATGATGAATCTAACAATAAGGGAGTTAACAATTAATATTTTTGTTTTTTTCTGTTCTTTACTATCCCATGAACTACTTTGCTGCATTTGTACTTTTAACTGAAAGTAGCAACCATCTTTCAATAAACACCTTGTCAATTAATGAATGATTCCATTAAATTCATTTTACCAAATTAAAATAAGAAACAAATCCTATTCCTTTCAGGCATTTGACAATACAGTCATGTGCTGCATAATGATGTTTCAGTCAAAATGGACCAAATAAATGATGGTGTTCCCATAAGATTATAATGCAGCTGAAAACTTCCTATCGCCTAGTGTCATCTTAGCTGTCAAAATGTCATAGCGCAATGTATGACTCACATGTTTGTGGTGATGCTGGTATAAACAAACCTACAGTGCTGCCAGTCATATAAAAATATAGCACATAAAATTATGTACAGTACATAATACTTGATAATGACATGACTGTTAACAAGTGTATGTATTTACTATACTATACTTTTTAATTGTCATTTTGGAGAGTACTTTTTCTACTTACAAAAAAAACTTGCTATAAAAAAAGTATGCTGTTATGAGGGCCAGTGACACTGCCCTCCACAGCTAGGATGCTGAACAACAGCTCGACCTGGAGCTGGGCTGCCGTGGGTTGCCGGCGACGGCGTAGGCTGCAGCCCCTGTGGCAGTGGGTTGCCATGGGCTACCGTGTGTAGCCATGGGCTACCGTGTGTAGCCAGCAGCCAGCGTGAG
>NW_017731373.1:6389584-6395712 GCF_001890085.2 Hipposideros armiger | reverse complement strand
CAGTGAAGCAACGTCCTCCACAACTAGACTGAAGAACAAAAAGGACAGCAACTTGTCTGTTCCCCTCCCCCAATTCCCCAATAAAATCTTTAAAAATAATAATAATGAGAGTCCCTATCACCAAAGACTTTACAGTCCAGTGGAAGAAACAAAGAGACAATTACAAAATACGTGAAAATTTAGGTATGCTTGCAACTTATTTGCAAAAAGGTTCAGAAAAAATAGTAATCTGTGTATGTGTAGAGAGAGAGGGAGAATAATAAGGTAAATATAGCAAAATGTTTACAACTGGTAAATCTGGGTGAAGGGTATATAGGAGTTTTTGTAAGTTTCAAGTAATTTTTTAAATATTTTTGTTGGGGACCCAAAATATTAATACTTGACATGTACCATGTACCACTACAATGATAGGAAAAAAGTTAAAGGAAGATAAGCTATAAGTCAAATCTGCTCAAGACAACGACCCAAATAACTAATCATCCAGAGTACCATAGCTACTCATTAGGACAGAGGGGTTTATTTTTTACTACCTACCTAAATATTAAGGAGACACCTTTATAGTTTACAGATGTGACAGCACTTTGAAAGTATTACATGCTAGGCAAATGCAAGGCTTTAACAGTCATCAGGAAAATGTAATTTCTGTGAGGTATGGAGACAATGTCTCAGTGAATGCTATTCTCAGAGAATGAGTAGTAAACATTTTAACACCTTTATTAAGGTATAATTTACACACTATAAAATGAGCATTCAACTTTTACTGAAAGATCTTAAGGGTATTTCCTTAGGAAGAGCCAAGGTTCAAAGGTTTTTCTTTAAATCTTACAATTCTTAAATTACTATTTAAACTGTAGCTCCTGTCAATCCTATCAGCAGAAACTAACTAGGAAGGGATGAAATAGCTAGATTTCGGACTGTTTTAAATCATTTTTCTCAAAGTTGGTTAGCTTCATTAAAGGGTAAGGAGGGGTGGTAGAAGAGGGTAAACGAGGTCAAATATATGGTGATGGAAGAACTGACTTTGGGTGGTGAACACACAATGTAATATATAGATGATATATTACAGAAATGTACACTTGAAACCTATGTAATTTTACTAACCATTGTCACCCTAATAAATTTTAATTAAAAAAAAGAAAAAGAATATTACAAATGGACGATTATAAGACAATTCAAAATAGAAAACAAAAAACATGAATTTCACTAATAAAAACAATGCAAATCATTTTTCAAAATTATCTCAGCAAAGTTTTATTTTTATAATACTAGTGCTGTTAAAGGTTATGATGAAATATGCATCTTAGTAAATCATTGATGGGAATGTGAACTGTTTTAACCATTGGAAAAGCAACTTGACAATGTATGGGGAGCTTTATTACTCTTACTATTGGATACAGAAATTACAGTTCTGGGAATTAGAATTTAATATAACGCTGTATATACACAAAGATGTTCTTTGCAATAAAACACTAGAAACAGCCCAAATGTCCAAAACAAGGGTAATGAATAAGGAAAATATCTAGTTGATGAAATACTGTATGAGGTATGATAAAAAAATATGGTGAATGTTAAAATTTTTTTAAATTGTTACAGTAAAAGACACATTGCTATTAATCCCCCTTAAAATACTCCCCCTCACTTCGAACACACCTATCCCATCATTCTTGCCACTTTTTGAAGCAGTTCTAGAAGTCCTCTTTTGTGAGAGTCTTTAGTTGCACTGTCGTGGCAGCCTTGTGAATCAATTCAAAACGTTTACCGTTCATGGTCATTTTGACTTTGAATAAGAACCAGGAGTTGCACGGTGCCAGATCTGCTGAATAAGGTGCATGAGGACACACCGTAATGTTTTGTTTTTGTTTTGTTTTTTCAAGATTTTTATTGGAAAATTGGGGGAGGGGAACAGCATTGGGGAATGGGGAAAGGGGAACAGACAAGTTGTTGTCCTTTTGTTCTTCAGTCTAGTTGTGGAGGATGTCGCTTCACTGGCCCATGTTGGTATTATCATTGCGCTCTTCCCAGGTGAGGCAGATCGGTCGCAGGTCACTGGACGGCCACTCACAGCAGTTCTTGGCAGCTCATGCCTGCTGCTGGCCAGCCCCACTGCAGCCTATGCTGTCACCAGTGACTCACAGCAGCACAGCTCCAGGTCGAGCTGTTGTTCATCATCTTAGTTGTAGAAGGCGCAGTGTCACTTGTCCTCATATAGGATCCGAACTGGGGCCCTGCTGCTCAGAGCTGGTGTCCCAAGCCAACTCCTAACCAACATGGCACTTGGCCGGCCCTGTAATGTTTTTATTTGACAGAAACTGCCGTATCAGATTGATATGTGACACAGAGCGTTGTCATGATGATGAAGTAAAGACACTCACGAAAGAGGACTTCCAGAACTGCTTCAGAAAGTGGCAAGAACTATGGGTTAAGTGTGTTCCCCTCCCCCAGTTCCCCAATAAAATCTTATTTGGTTTTTTTTTTAAAGATTTTATTGGGTAACTGGAGGAGGGGAACAGCGTTGGGGAACCGGGGAAGGGGAACAGACAAGTTGCTGTCCTTTGGTTCTTCAGTCTAGTTATGGAGGACATCGCTTCACTGGCCCATGTTGGTATTACCATTCCATTCTTCCCAGGTGAGGAAGTCGCTTGCCGGCCACTGGACGGCCAGTCACCGCGGCTCTTGGCAGCTCACAAAAGCACACACCTGCTGCCAGCCACTCATTAGCTCATGGCAGCACACTGCAGCCTATGCCGTCACCAGTGACTCATAGCAGCCCAGCTCCAGGTCGAGCTGTTGTTCACCATCTTAGCTGTAGAGGGCGCAGCGTCACTGGCCCTAATGTGGGATCTGAACCAGGACAATGCTGCTCAGAGCTGGCGTCCCAAGCCAGCTCTTAACCAATGTGCCACTTGGTCAGCCCCCCATATCTATCTTTGATAAGTTTGCCGCAATGTTTCTCTTAATATTTAAACATATGTAAATGATTTTATTTGACAAATATTTGTTAAATATTTAGTAAATGGCATTTTTATAATAAAAAAATTTTAAAGGAGAAAAAATCACCATCACCAAACTTCTACTGATGTGCTATTATATGACCATGTACAAAAAGCTCTGCTTCTTAATTTTATATTTTAATTAATTTCTTTAAACTTCAACACCTAAAACTATTTTTATTTTGGTCAAGCACCTACCATTTACAGACTAAGTGTTTGACATTCTATTGGGTTGTCGGAAAAGTCATGGCGCATTTTTGCAACGAAAAACATAGAAAAAATACGTCATGACTTTTCCAACAACCCAATATATAATAGTGGTTATTTTTCTTGAATGCAAAAGCCAATATTCATCTTGTTTGCTATTTTCAAATTTACTTAATTTTGTTGTTTGTAAAACAAAATACATGAATTGGATTAATGTTCCCAAATCAGAGCACTTCACTTAAAACACTTTCCCTTTTTATTGTGATAACATGACTGATTCCTAGTTGGCAATATTCCTGCTTCTGGTTCAAAAGATTCCAGTAGACCAAGACCTAGGGAACAATCTGAAATGCAGCTGTAAAGATCTCTGAGGAAAAACTATGCACAAATTCACTTCTCTTTCATCTAGCTAGATGTACAGTGAAAATTACAGAGATCTTGTTTTGTTTGTTTGCTTGTTTGTGAAAAATAAACATAGCCAATTCAGTATAATTTCTGCACAAAAGCTAGTGACCTTGAGTAGACAGAAAAACTACATGAAAACACTTCCTGCTTTCAGTGTAGTGTTTAATCAACAAATCAAATGAAATAATCCAAAACTGAAGTATGGACTGATAAAATCTGTTGACAGAGAGAGAATTCTTGAGAAGTGCTCCGTTTCAATTAAAAATACATATATTTTTTTATTTTTAAACTTTTTACTTGCAAATAATTTAAAACTTATACAACAGCTATAAGAAAAAGAACAGTACAAAGAATACCCATATACCTTTACCCAGATTCACTTATCGTTACCATTTAACCCCATTTGCTTTATCATTCCCTTTCACACACGCAAGCGCACACACATACACTTGTGCATAAACACGCTCATGCACATAATCTTGTTTTGAACCATATCAAGAATAGTTATATATATTCTCTTATTTAACCACATTACTGTTATCAGCTTCAGTAAATTTAATATTAATTCTTTAATCGTCTATTTTGTCAATTAGCCTAACAATGTCCTTTATCACATTTTTTGTATCCAGTCTAGGAGAGTTAGGTACTGCTTAGCTGTCAAGTATTTCCACCCTCCTTTAATCTAGATCTTTCCCACAGTCTCTTTTTCTTATATGACATTGATATTTTTGAAGAATACAAATCCTCTTTATGTACTAGAACATTCCTAATTTACAATTTGTCTCATGTTCCCTCATGATTAGATTCAGGATATGCATTCCTGGCTAAAATACAGTACTACACCAATAATACTGTGTCTTCCTCAGGGTATCATGGATGTACATCTGCCCACCATTAGTAATGTTAACCCTGAAGAACACCTGGTGAAGGTGTTACCCAATTTCCTCACTTTATAATTACTAATTTTTCCCTTGCAATATGTGGAAGACACTTTAGAACAATGCAAATATCCTGAGGCTCCTTACTGAGACTGAACCAGATTTAGGATACTTTAATGATTCTTGCCTGATCCAATCCTAATAATGATGGTTTCAGAATAATAAGTTTCCAACTGCTGCACTCCTACATTTACCAGTTGGCACTTGGCCTTCTACTATAAACAAGTGCTCTCTCTCTTCTCCCTTCTCAGCTATCAGTACAGACTCATGAATTCATTTTCCCTCCAATCGTTTACAAATTATTATTGTATTTTTTTAGTACTCAAATTGTCTTGAATTAGCCAGTGAGAGTTTGTTCAAGCTGGCTCCTATGTCCTAGTGACAAGTTACCATCCTATTCGGGAGCAGTTTTTTCCTTACTTTCTAGTGTTACGAGATGTTTCAGTCTTATCTTGAATCTATCCTGCTCCAGTCCAAAAATAAGTCATTTTTCCAAGGAGTCCAAATTCTTTTTGAGTGGGGAGTGGTATCAGAGACTAAATCTGGATGTTATGTATGCTCATTGCTACTGAGGTGGTTTTGCTTCTTGTCCTTCTCAACAAAAAGAGCTAAGAATATATGTAGGTATATTTCACATGTATATAAATGTATACACATACAAATATGTATATACACATAACACATACATATGTATATTTTGAAAGTCATAAGTCCATACCGATACCTTGAAGTACAATCTATTCACATGAGATTCTCTTGCCTTCCCCCTACCATAATTGTGTTCCTATTCCTTCAGTATGAATACTGGTTCCCAAGATCATCAACACATATACTCATTTTCTTAATCCTATAATACAATACTCCTATAGTTGTTTCAGAATTTCTTTGTCTACATTACTAAAAAGCAAACCTTCTAAAAAGAGTACATTATTTGTTTGCAATTCTCCCCCATCTCTTACATCCCATCTCACTCAAAAGAGTATATATAATCAAATACGTACTATGTTTGTAAAACCCTTAGATTAGTTATTTCTTTTTCCCTTAAGTGTGATTATGATACTTATGTGAAATACAATTGGACTCATTTGTTTCAGTTTGATTTTAGTTTGGGGTTTTTTCCCCCTTCTCATCCTTATTTATTTAATTTTACTTTCTACATGTGTCTAACAGTATCATGATTCCAAAAGTCAAAACTACATACAAAAGGGGACTGTTGCTCCTTCCTGTATCCTTTCCACTCCATTCCTTCTCCATTCCCTCCATCTCTTATAAGGAACCAACTTCATTATTTTCTGATTTATACTTTCTTTGATTTTTTGAGATAAGCTTCCTTACACAAAAAAATAGCACACTAGGGCCGGCAGAGTGGCGCAATGGTTAAGAACTGGCTTGGGACGCCAGAGGGCCCCAGTTCGGATCCCACATATGAGGGCCAGTGACACTGCCCTCTTCAGCTAAGATGCTGAAAAACAGCTCAACCTGGAGCTGGGCTGCTGGGAGTAGCCGGCGACAGCGTAGGCTGCAGCCCCTGTGGCAGTGGGTTGCCATGGGCTACCGTGTGTAGCCAGCAGCCAGCGTGAGTGGCCAG
>NW_017731373.1:6384758-6389549 GCF_001890085.2 Hipposideros armiger | reverse complement strand
GCAATGATGGTGCCAACTTGGGCCAGTGAAGCAATGTCCTCCACAACTAGACTGAAGAACAAAAGGACAGCAACTTGTCTGTTCCCCTTCCCCCAATTGCCCAGCACTGTTCCCATCCCCCCAATTCCCCAATTTAAAAAAATATTTAAAAAAAAATATTAAGCAGTTATAAATAATACTGCAATGGATAACTATGCATATGTATTTCCGTACTGTTGGAGGAGGTGAATCTTCAAGATAAATTCCTATAAAGGGAGCACTGGATAAAAGAGTAAAAACACATGTAGTTTTCTTAATATTGCCAAATTCCCCTCTATGGGGGTTGTAAAATATAGTATTTTGATTTACATTCATGTGGTAATATACTGGTACCTTGCAAATCCTGGTGCACCTCTTTGGGATTTCAGGTGTTAGCTAGATGTAGTCTCATGATGTTGGAACTCTCCCTCGCACTCCTGCCAAACCTGAATGTTCTTATATATTTTTAAATTTTGCTTATCTTTGGAGAAAGGAATTACAAGTTACTTTAACTACTTACTGAGTGGTGTTGTATCTGGAGGTGGAAAATTCTCAGTGAAGTTGACATTACACAAGTCTGTGCTACAGCAGCAGAAACGATATGTTCCATTCTGAATTGAGGGAGGGGTGGTCGTTACTACGCATTCTTCATAGTGACACTCCTGGGGATCTCCAATGTGAGACCAACAGCCTACAAATTGATATGAATCTAAATAAGTTAGGAGTCAATATGATAAACAAACCTAAAAGAAAAACAACAAACTGAGAAATAATTGCAATTAATGTGACAGAGAGTGTACACATAAGTTCTAAAACACTTGCAAACCAATAGGAAACATACAAGGAAATATACATTTTTTAAATAACAGGAATATGGCAAAGTATAAACAGGTATTTCATAGGGGAAAGAAGCCACCAACAAAATGTTTAACTTCACCATTAATAGAAGAATTATTATTAAAGCAACAGTAAAATGTCATTTTTCTCTATATCTATGAAATTGTTCTAGGTTTAAAAAATAATATACAGTTGTAACAAGGATTCAGTAACACTCTCATACACTGCTGGAAGAAATGTAAATATATATAGCATTTCTAGAAAGCCACATGGCAGTTTTAATGAAGAGACTTTAAAATATTCATGTTTTGTAATCTAATAATTCTACCTCGAAGAATCTATTCCAAAGCAATAATCAGATAAAACCAAAGATTTATGTAAAAAAGATGTTCACTGAAGCATTATCTATTACAGTGAAAACTGGAAAACAACATAATGTTCAACAACAGAGTAATGTTATAATATATGTATACATATAAAGTAAATCATGATATGTTATACAATGAAATATTGTGCAGAAGTTAAGAATGTTTTCAAAAAATATATAAAGCACGGGGAAATTTAAACAATATAACTTAAAATTTAAAAAATTAGGTATAAAATTATTTATACAGTATTATCCAATTTTGAAAAAAAAAAAAGTACACATACATATAAACATAGAGGTACATAGAAAACACACCTGAAGGGAATAAACTAATATAGTAAAAAGAGTTTTCAAGAGTATGGAATTGTAGACATTTATTTTTCTTAGTTTCTGTATTTTTCTAAACGTCATACACTAAGGATGTAAATTATACTAAGAAACACGTTATTAACATAAGCTAAAAATCAATTACACTTTACAAATTTGGGGTTTGAAGGTGAATATATACTTTTAAATTTACGGTTTTCCAGGAGAAGATTGTGATCTCCACCATGTCTTTTTTAAATAAACTTCAGTTCTATGAAACACAAAGTTATTTCAGGTAAAACAAAAAAGTATTACTTGCCTTGTTTTACGAGATTTATGTCCCCTTTTGATTTTTCCCAGAGGCCATAGCAGGTGCTACCTTTTGAGCACAATATTGTTCCATTTTCATGAGAGATTCGACTCTCACCTATTCCAAGGTCTTGCTGATATGGATCTTTAAATGCACATAGACGTTCTTGATTCTGAGAAGCTAAAATACAGAAAAAAGAATGACAAATTAATGACAAATGATAATCTTTGTAAAACATTATTATATAAAATCTTAAGCATTAATATGAAATGTATTGTAAATTTCCCTATTAAATCCCTAAAAAGGCTCAAATAAATTTGTGATTTTATATTTATTCAAAAACCTCTTTCTGTTCTACTTAATTTGTAACCTCCAAAGAAGAAGCAAATTTGAATATTCATTTCCCAAAAGCAATTCCCCTCTTACACAAATTATTCTTACCACTCTTTTTTCCTATTAAATAACTTCCATGTCCAAATAAAGAAGTAACATCAAAAAAAAAAGTCCATGCTATAAATTATCAAACCTCCAAAACAAACTAACAAATGTAGAGGGCTAGATAATTTTGGGAAATTCTACAATACTCACTTTTATCATATTTTACACTCAGTTGTAGAAAACTAAACATCTATCATTAGGCATTGTAAACTACGGATGAGGAGAGTGACTATAAGTGGATATACAATTTCCTTTGGGGGGGATAGAAATGTTCTAAAATTAGACTGTGGTAATGGCTGCACAACTGTAAATTTACAAAAAAATAACTATTCACTTAAAATGAGTGAATTTCATGGTATATAACTTATATCTTAATAAATCTGTTTTTAAAATCTAAGGCTATTAGTGGGCAAAAAGAAAATGACTTTCTGTGACTAAAAATGTCAATATAATAGCCAGAAGAAGAAATGCTCAATAATCCCTTATAGTATAGGGACAACCCAAAGTATGAGGTATGATCAAATAATAGGGTGCATGTTTAAATAAAAAATATATATATTACAGTAAAAGACACATTGCCATTAATCCCCCTCAAAACATTTCCCCTCACTTCAAACACAATTATCCCATAGTTCTTGCCACTTCCTGAAGAAGTTCTGGAAGTCATCTTTCGTGAGTGTCTTTAGTTGTGCTGTCATGGCTGCCTTGATGTCCTGAATCGATTCAAAACATTTACCTTTCACGGTAATTTTCACTTTGGGGAAGAGCCAAAAGTCACACAGTGCCAGATCCTGTGAATAAGGTGGATGAGGACAAACTGTAATGTTTTCTGTTTGACAGAAATTGCCGTACCAGAAACAATGTGTGATATGGAGCCTTTACATTGTGATCACAAAATATGGTGAATGCTACTGCCAAGTGCCACCCAACAAGAAGGCAGGAATCTTCAATACAGGAAGCCATATGTCAAACCTTAGTAACAATGTGTGACAAGTTTCAACTTGTTCAGTGTAGTAAGTCAGGTGTGAGCTACGGTTGAGAGAAAGTGTGTTTTAAAGTGTGCTGTAAATCATGAATCACAAACAATGCATTGACATGAACTGGGCAAACGGTTTCATCCTCCATCATGACAATGCTCCATTGTCACACATCACTTGTGGTTTACGGCAATTTCTGTCAAACATAAACATTTTGCTGTGTCATCATCCACCTTCCTCACTGGATCTGGCACAGTACAACTTTTGGCCCTTTCCCAAAGTTAAAAGGACTATGAAAGGTAAACGTTTTGAAGTGATTCAGGACATAGAAGCAGCCATGACAGCGCAACTAAAGTCACTCACAAAAGAGGACTTCTAGAACTGCTTCAGAAAGTGTCAAGAATGATGGGAAAGCGTATTCGAAGTGAGGAGGAGTATTTTGAGGGGGATTAATGGTAATGTGCCTTTTACCATAATAAATGTTTTTTTATTTAAACATTCACCATATTTTTTTATCACACTACATACTTTCAATGTCAATTAATCTTTCTCCATATATATAATCTGATTTAACTAATTTCAAGAGAACATTTGTCACATAATTAATTTATCAGCTAACAAATATATACCAACATTGCTAAGAATAAGAAAGAAGTAAAAGGTTTTCAAAAGCAACAGCTGATCTTTATTTTGTTTCTTAAAGTAGACTTTCCTAATGTGTTTGACTAGCCAGAATAATAAATAGTCTAATATACTTGACCAATATATTCCTCATGGCTTCTGATTTATTTCTTCATGTTGGGTGTGTATCTTATTTAGTATGGCTTAGTTCACTAGCACCTTAGCATTGGAGATGATTTATTAAAATAATGTTTCTGAATCTACAAAACTAAGACCAAATTCTGGAGAAGAAATGAAACAGCCAACAACTGTATACCCAAACCCATTTAATACTCATAGACCTGTCAGATTTATTATAACAGAAAGCACCTTCAAAGTATTGGGCTAGGTAAATAGCATGTTCACAAGTAGGTAATACAGAGTTCTACTCCTCAAGCATCTTATATAGTCTGTTTAGATATAGTAATTACTGAATTCAGTAATCACAACAGACAATAATTACTGAAAAATAAATGTGACTTGATTTCTACAATTTAAAACCACTTCAGGTAGTCTTCTAGAAGATATTTACTAATACCAATTAACTAGCCAGAAAATATAATAGCCTATTCATAAAAACTAATTCTAGGACATTAGCCTAATTATGATTCTACCATATTTTTACCACATGTAATCACATATTCAAATTCCTTTAATGAAAAACTTAATTATATTTACTAGATTATCTTACACATTTAATACTAGTATTTCTTTTTTTTTTCTTTCTTTTTTTTTAATTGGGGAATTGGGGGGACGGGAACAGTGCTGGGGAATTGGAGGAAGGGGAACAGACAAGTTGCTGTCGTTTTGTTCTTCAGTCTAGTTGTAGAGGACATTGCTTCGCTGGTCCAAGTTGGCACCATCATTGCGCTCTTCCC
>NW_017731373.1:6359579-6383833 GCF_001890085.2 Hipposideros armiger | reverse complement strand
CCACAACTAGACTGAAGAACAAAAGGACAGCAACTTGTCTGTTCCCCTTCCCCCAATTCCCCAGCACTGTTACCATCCCCCCAATTCTCAAATAATTTAAAAAAAAAATCTTTAAAAAAAAAAAAAAGACATCCTTAACCAGGTATAGTAATTAGACATGGATCTTAAAAAAAAAAAATTGCTCTCCTCCTTTTAAACAGGTGATACTTGGCTATATAATAAGCATGAAAACAATTTTGATTAACATAACTACATTAAACGGGAAACAATCTCATCCAAACTGCTGACAGAGGCATCTTCATAAATGACAGGTCTGATCGTGGTTATTAAAATCTGTTAGCTCCCTGATGCTCCTAAAATTAAATCCAAACTCCAGTTCGCATATAAGGCCCATGATAATCAAGACCAAACAGGGTTGCATGGTTAACTTTTGTGGACTCTAGGAATTCTTGTTTTCATTGGCCCCTTCCTCCATTAAAACAAATAATAATTAAAATTATATTTTACAACTATACCGTATAAAGATAATATATTAATATTTGATATTAAAATATGTTCTTCAATCTAAAAGGCTTTTTCATTCTCATTTTAAAATAAATTAAAACATTTTCATGGGCCTCCACAGTTACTGTGGGTCCTAGGCCCTGTGCCTTATGTGCCTAATGGGTAAGTCAGCCCTGGGAACATTTTGCCATTCATGCCATTCACCCATTCCCAGCTCCCGCCACACTAAAACGTCAAGGCCTTTCCTGACCCTTACACGTTATGTTCCCTCTATCCTGAATGCCATTTTTCCTGCTCTTCAGTGAAGTCTGTAGACTTAAATGATGTGCTCTGCATTCCCAAAGCTCTAAACATATCTGTTTCAACATTATATATAACATTATATTTTCTGTTCCCACCAAGCCAGAGGTTGACTTCACTTGTTCCTATAGCAAGATCAAGTTTATTGAGCTCATTTTGTATCGCGCTAATCCCCAACAGTGTTAAGTGAAGACAGTTTTCACATTTACATAGACTGTACTCAATATCATATTCCAATTCAAAGATTATAAAATCTAGGTAACAATCATCTCACCCTTCTACCAGTCTACGATAAATGAAGCAAAACTAGTATGAATATAGATGCAATATTATATTATTTTCCTTCACCTATATAGCCAAATAACTGACAATAAAGTAATCATTTTCTGTTTATATATACTTCATACATCTGATGGCCATCTGTATGTCTTCTTGGGAAAAGTATGTATCTGTTCAGGTCCACTGCCCATTTTTCAATTGAAAAGTTCGGGTTTTTGTTGTTGAGTTGTATGAGTTCTTTATATATTTTGGATATTAGCCCCTTATAGGAGGCATTATTTGAAAATATCTTCTCCTATTTGGTTGTTTGCCTTTTTGTTTTGTTGATGGTTTCTTTTGCTGTGTAGAACATATGTGGGATATAAAAAAGCAACGAATGAACAAACAAACAAAAAACAAATTCATAGAGCCAGACAACAGTATGATAGTTACCAGAGGATTACAAAGTAGGAGGAGGATGAAGATGACGAGGGTCAAAAATATGGTGACAGAAGGAAACTAGATTTTAGGTAGTAAGCACACAATGTAATATACAGATGTTGTATTATAAAGCTGTACACCTGAAACTTACATATTATTAACCAGTGTTACCCCAATACATTTAATTTTTTAAAAGAAAACTATCTGAAAATTTCCCAAATATTTACAGATTAAATAACACACTTCTAACAAAAAACACCACCAACAACAAAAATCTGAGATGAGAGATTCCAGTTTGGGGTGTTTTTGTTGTTGTTTAAACAAAGACCAGCCCTTTGTAACAAGGTCAAACAGGCAAAGTGTGCCCTCTTTCCTTTCTGGTGTCTGGACACCCAGGGCCTTGTAATGTGCAAACGTTTGCTGGCCACTACACACCTACTAGCATGACGGAAACATAAAAACAAACAAAAAACTCTTCACAATACCAAGTAGTACTGATAAGAATGCTGACACAAATGGGAATAAAATTACTGATGAAAAATCAAAATGGTACAACCGCTGTAGAAAACAGCATGGTAGTTCCTCATAAGTTAAACATACACTTACCACTTAACTCGGCAATCTCACTCCTGCTTATTAACCTAAATGTAATGAAAATCTACATTCACACAAAAACTTTTATGTGAATGCTTATAGTGGTTTTATTCATAGTCACTCAAAACTATTTAGAACCTAACTGTCCCTCAACTGAAGAGTGGATAAACAAATATTACTCAGCAATTAACAGTAATAAACTATTCATATAAGAAACGACATGAATCAATTTCAAATACATTATGATAATGAAAGAAGCCAGACTCAAAAAGCTATATACTATATGATTTGTTATATTACATTCTGGAAATGCATAGATCAATGGTTGCCAGAGATTTGTGAGGGTGAGAGGAAGAAGTTTATTATAAAGCTGTACCACAAAGGAATTTCTGGGAGGTAAAACTGTTCTGTACCAGGTTTGGGTGGTAGTTACATGACTATGCATTTGTCCAAACTCATAGGACTGTACATCAAAAAAGAGTAAATTTTACTTATGTAAATTTTAAAAATAATTAGGTGCAGACAATTATTGAATATGTATTAATGGATTAATATATCAATTCATTGTATATATATTTGAATTCTTAAAAGAGAATCCTCTATCTTAGGAGACTAGAAACAGGTAAATTAAAACTAACCTAAGCAGAAAAAAAGGAGTATTAATAATTGGAGCAGAAATCAATGAAACTGAAAACAGGAAATCAACAGAAATAAGAAATCAACAAAACCAAAAGCTGGTTCTTTGAAAAGATCAATAAAATTCATAAGACTCTAGCCAGGCTAACTAAGACACAAAGAGAGGACACAAATTACTTATATCAGAAATGAAAGAGGGGCCATTGGTACAGAGCCTGTGGACATTAGAAGGATAATAAAGAAATACTGTCAGAATGTCTTTGTTCATAAATGTGATAACCTAAATGACATGGACCAAATCCTTCAAAGACACCATCTGCCAAAACTCACACAAGAAAAAGATAATCTGAATAGGCCTACATCTACAGCAGAAACTGAATCAATAATTAATAACCTTCCAAAACAGAAAGCACGCGGCCTAGAAGGATTCACTGGCAAATTCTATCAAACATTCAAAGTAGAAATTATACCAGTTCTCTAGAATTTTTTTCAGAAGCTAGAAGCAGAAGGAATACGAGTATTTCCAATTCATTCTATAAGGCCAGCATTACCCTAATACCAAAACCAAACAATGACAGGACAGACCAATATCTCTCATGAACATAGATGCACAGTTCTTCAACAAAATATTAGCAAATCAAGTACAACAACATTGAAAAAGAATTACAACCAAATTACAACCAAATGGGATTTATCTGCAAGTCTGGTTCAACATTTGAAAATCAGTTAATGTAATCCATCATATCAACAGACTTCTAAAGAGGAAAAATCACATCACATTAATAGATGCAGAAAAATCATTTGGAAAAAAATACAACACCATTAATGATAAAAAGTCTCAATAAATAGAAATACAAGAGAACTTCAACTTGATAAAGCATATCTACAAAAAATCCTACAGCTAACATCACACACTTAATGGTGGGAAAATTGAAGATTTCCCACACAGATCAGGAACAAGGGAAGGATGTCGCCTCTCACCACTCCTTTTCAACATCATATTGGAAGTCCTAGCTAATGCAATAAGACCAATAACAGGGGCCAGCCAAATGGCTCAGTTAGTTAAGAGCTGGCTTAAGCATGAGCCGCCGGCGACGGCGTAGGCTGCAGCCACTGCTGCAATGGGTTGCCATGGGCTACCGTGTGTAGCCAGCAGCCAGCGTGAGTGGCCAGCAGCCACCGTGAGCGGCCGTCCAGAAGCTGGTAACTGATCTGCCTCACCCGGGAAGAGCGCAATGATGGTGCCAACTTGGGCCAGTGAAGCAACGTCTTCCACAACTAGACTGAAGAACTAAAGGACAGCAACTTGTCTGTTCCCCTTCCCCCAATTCCAATTCCCCAGAGCTCTTCCCATCCCCCAGTTCTCCAAAAAAAATCTTTAAAAAAAAAAAAAAAAAGAATTGGCTTAAGAGTGGTAGCTCTGAGCAACAGGGCGATCGGTTCGATTCCCACATGGGCCAGTGACGCTGCGCTGGAGCTGAGCTGTCGCTGAGCTGCCAACACGTGGGAGGATGACTCAGCTGGTGTAACAAGATTGCCTGTTCGATAATGGACTACGCCCGCCCACAACTAAGACTGAACTTGGCATCTTGAGCTGAGCTGCCGCCCGGATGGCTCAGTGGATAGGGCGTGCGCTCCTAACAACAAGGCTGCTGGTTCGACTCCCTCATGGGATGGTGGCTACGCCCACCTGCAACTAAGATTGAACACAGCACCTTGACCTTAGAGGCCACGAGCTGCTGACAGGAAGCCAGATGGTGACTGGCGCCCTCCACAATGAAGACTGAAAAACAACTTGGCAGGTCCTCTTCCCCAATTCCCCAACACTGTTCCCCTCCCTCAATTCCCAATAAAATCTTAAAAAAAAAAAAAAGACCACTAACAGGAAATAAAAAGTATACAGATTGGGAAGGACGATATAAAACTGTCATTGTTTGGAATATTAGCCCTAAAAAAAGAAATGAGCTTCAAGCCATGAAAAGAGATGAAGGAATATTACTTAAAGGCATATTACTAAGTGAAAAAAGCCAATCTGAAGTTAGCATACTGTATGATGCCAACTATATGACATTCTGGAAAAGGCAAAACTATGGAAACAGTGAAAAGATCAGTGGTTGTCAAGGGTTTGGGGGAGGGAAGAATAAATGGGCAGAGCACAGAGGATGTTTAGAGCAGTTAAACTATCCTGTATTATAGTACAGTGGTAGGTACATATCATTATACATCTGTACATAAAATGTACAACACCAAGAGTCAAACCAAGTGTAAACTGTGGACTCTGGGTGATGATGATTTGTTAATGTAGGTTCATCAGTTCTAACAAATGTACCATGGTGGTGCAAGATGTCAATAGTGGGGTAGATGTGCCTATGTAAGGGACAGGGGTTATGCAGGAACTCTCTTTCTACTTTCCACTTCATTTTGCTGTGAACCTAAGTCTGCTTGGAAAAAAAATAAAAATACACACACACACACACACACACACACACATACACGAGGTCTGACAAGTTCACGAGCTTTGGTGCAATGATGTTGCTAACTTTTTTTTTTTTTAAGATTTTGGGGAATGGGGGTACGGGAACAGCGCTGGGGATTGGGGGAAGAGGAACAGACAAGTTGCTGTCGTTTTGTTCTTCAATCTAGTTGTGGAGGATGTTGCTTCACTGGCCCAAGTTGGCACCATCATTGCACTCTTCCCGGGTGAGGCAGATCAGTCGCCGGCTTCTGGACGGACGGCCACTCACTGCGGTAGATGGCCCGCTCACACCGGCTGCTAGCTAAACACGGTAGCCCATGGCAACCCACTGCAGCAGGGGCTGCAGCCTACGCTGTCGCCGTCGACTCACCGCAGCCCAGCCCCAGGTTAAGCTGTTGTTCAGCATCTTAGATGTAGAGGGCAGTGTCACTGGCCCTCATATGTGGGATCCGAACCGGGCCCTCTGGCGTCCCAAGCCAGCTCTTAACCAACATGCCACTCGGCCGGCCCCACTAACACTTTTTGATATTAGAGGGATTTTTCATTATGAATTTGTACCAACTGGACAAACAGTTAACCAAGTTTACTATCCGGAAGTGCTGAAAAGGCTGCATGAAAAAGTTAGATGGCCTGAACTTTTCACTAACAATTCATGGCTCTTGCATCACAACAATGAACCAGCTCACACGGCACTATCTGTGAGGTGGTTTTTAGCCAGTAAACAAATAACTATATTGAAACACCCTCCCTACTTACCTGATCTGATTCCCAATGACTTCTTTCTTTACCCAAAGATAAAGGAAATATCGAAAGGAAGACATTTTGGTGACATTCAGGACATCAAGGGTAATACGACGACAGCTCTGGTGGCCACTCCAGAAAAAGAGTTCCAAAATTACTTTGAAGGGTGGACTAGGCACTGGCGTCGGCGCATAGCTTCCCAAGGGGAATACTTCAAAGGTGACCGTAGTGATATTCAGCAATGAGGTATGTAGCACTTTTTCTAGGATGAGTTTGCAAATTGTCAGACTTAATTGTCAGACGTCGTGTGTGTGTGTGTGTGTGTGTGTGTGTGTGTGTGTGTGTGTGTAATTTTAGAAAGGAGGGGACTTCTGAGAAATTCTTTATTTCAAAAGAAATCTCTGAATAAAATTTAGGTACAAAGTAACTTGATAGGGATGATTATCAGGGATGTGAGAGAAAGGTGAAGGCTATTGTTGGCCACATCACTCAAATCACATCTAAAAGGTGATTTGCATGGTGTAACATATTGATGGTAGAATATTTATTATTTATTAGCACATCAAAGAATTATCAATAGTTCACAAGAGGAAAATTCAGACCCTATATTTTGGATAATTTTTATTAGTCTTCCCATAATTTATAAATAAAGAACAAATGCCATCAATACTGAGTGCTTGTTCCATTTACTAGCTGTAGAATTATATGCATTTTAAAACATCTGCAATTTTGTAATGATCAATGGTGGATAAGAGACCAAAATATCCAACCATATCCTTTTCAAACTCCATTTATGTCCCCTTCTCTCTTCCTCACATCAACCTCTTTCTTATAACCACAAATATTCAGCATTTCAATTTCTTCAGAGATGCAGTCATGCAAAAATTTAATTCCACTATACAAGCCCTAAGTGTCACAAAAGTAAAACCTGAAGCACATATGGAAAAATCCCCCATAAAACATTCTTCTTAACGTAAATTAGGTTTACTCTTTGAAATTCATGTCCACAAAGTAAATCTATTGGCTGGAACACCCAACTCTGCCTAGGAGCTTTGTGTTTGTATCTATCATTATGTCAAATTAAAGAGAATTTTCTGAGTGTGTTCTCTTCAACTCAAATGAAATCAATTCCTACATCCAGCTGGCTCATATTTAATATTTGCAACAGAGTAATCCAAGTATATTTCTGAGACAGTGGCTCTAACGGAAGTCAAAGTCATGAAACATTCATCCCAAATTTTAAAACCTCTGTTGATGTCAGAAGTTGAGAACCAGACCACCATGAATGCCAGTCTCTAGCTTACGTTCAACCAATTCTGCCCTCATCAGCCATTACAATGTACCACATTGCTTTATTTCCTATGTCAGAAGAACGGCCATTTTCCCTCATCTGTCTCTCTAGTCAGGATTGATAGGAATAGTTATTACGAAACACTAAAGATTTGTCTACCCCTTTCAATTAATTACTCCCTGAAGATTGACAGGGCAAGGTTTTTTTTTAAAAAAAATAGGCCAATAATAAGAAACCTAGACTGTCAAAATCAACTCGAGAGTATTTCTATATTACATTTCAAAATATGTATCTTGGTAAGTAGAAATTTTGTAGCTTTGGTCAAAAATTTTATCCTTCTCAAAAATAAGCTAACCTCCTTAAATTATAGCAACCTTCTGTTATCTTGAGAAAGAAAAACATTATATATTTAAATGTTAAATGGAATTATTATTGGTATCTTGGTGATCCTCCCAATAATCCTATGAGATTATCATTTCAATTTTTACAAAGAAGCAAACTAAGTCATACACAGGGATAAGGAAATTATCCCAAGTCACCCAGCTGTTAAGTATCAAGGTAAAGATTGTGTCTGATTTTAGAATGCCTGCCAATGAGATATTTGATCAACTTAGAAAAATTGAACTTTTTACTTTAATTCTTTTTCTTTTGAATTTCTAATTATTTTCCATTTTTAACATTTCAAACAGTTTACAATCGCAAAAAGCCAAAGATATAAAAAGTGATTATCTCTGGGTAGACAAGACTGAATTAATAACAATAACTTATAATAAATTAAAACAATTATAACAATATATACTGTAATAAAAGTTATGTGAATGTGGTGTCTCTCTCTCTGAAAATACCTTACTGTACTATGCTCACCCTTCTTGTGATCACATGAGGTGATATGCTTACATGACGAGAAGTGAGGTACAGGACGTAGGCATTGTGATGTAGTAGCATTAGGCTATTATTGAACTTCTGACAATATGGCTACTAAGTGACTAACAGGCGGGTAGCATATACAACATGGATACCCTGGACTGGGGATGATTCACATCCTGGGTGGGGCTGAGCTGGACCACACAAGATTTCATCACACTACTCAGAACAGTGTGCAATTTAAAACATATGAATTGTCATTTCTGAAATATTCCATTTAATATTTTCAAACTGCAGTTGACTGCAGGTAACTGACACCACAGAAAGCAAAATCATGCAGGGAGGGGGGGCGACACTACTGTAATCAACAGAATTAAAGATGGCAGGTAGATTTCTGGAAATGAAGAGACTATAAAGTACTTACTCAAAAGAAAACTGACAACAGTATAAATTAAACTGAGATCTACAATTTGACCATGTCACTCCCTTATTTGATTTTCATTTCCAAAATCCTTAAGAGGGTGTATAAAGACCTGCATAAATTATAGCAACTGCAAATCTCTGTAGTTTCATGCAGACAGCGGCCATCAAGTATCATTCTCTTTCTCACCTGAGAGCCTTCATGTATTCTCTTCCCTTTACCTAGAATGTCTTATTTAACTCCTATCCATCTTACTATTTCTTCTTCAAAGATTCATTTCCTAATCACCCCAGACCAATTAGATGGGAACCCCTATCCTACGCTCTGTAACATTTTATACTTTGCACAATTTCTACACTTCTTATTACTTAAAATGTGCGTGGGCTTATTCACCAAATTGTAAGCTCTACAAGAGCAGGGGTTGAGTTCTTGTTCACCACTGTGTCTTCAGCACACTGCATTATACCTGGCATTCAATATATGTTTACTGAATAAGTGAATGATTGAAATGATTGATGAGCTAGCTATCTTCCCCTATTGTTGGCCAAGGATTGGAAGTATTACTAGAACCAATTTTTTTTTCTTAATGAAAAAAGGTAGGGCACACCAGTGAAACGAAACACTATGTCCATGCAAAAACTAGTATACTGGTAGCTTTATTTACAATGGCCCCAAAATGGAAACAATCAAAGTGTCCATAAACTGGTGACTGGATCAACAAAATGTAATATATCCATATAATACTACTGAGAAGTAAAAGTAATAAACTACTGATACATGGAACGATATGGGTGAATCTCAATATCATTGTGCTAAGTGTAAGACACCACACAGAACATACATGATTCCATTTATATAAAATCCTAGAAAATACAAAGTAATGTGAAGCAGATCAGTGGTTGGCTGGTGCTAGGGACAGAGGGAAAAACCATCTGACCACAAAGGGGCACAAGGAATATTTGGTGTGTGATGAAAATGTTTTGTTTGCTGACTGTGGTAAGGGGTTTTCACAAGTATTATCAGTCATAAAAATGTATCAAATTGTACAGTTTAAACACATGCAGTTTATACCTCAACTAAGTCCATTTTTTAAAAGGCAGGAACACAGTATAAAGCTGAACAAGAAAAGGACAACAAAGTTCAGAGGAATATTTCATGCACGTTATGAACAAATAATATATATGAGATGTTTTCCTGAGTCACAGAATCTTGTGCCTAATCTATAATCCTCTTAAAAGCAGGTTCTATAAATGAATATAAATTTTCCTTTAAATTTTGTTGGCAGGAATTTTTTTAAGACCTTCACTGTCTATCTAAACAGCCCAAGAGTCACATAACACCCATTTTTCAGTAGCTGTATTTATCTGTACTAGAGAAGTCTAAATGCCTTATCTTTACCCTGGAACAAAGTTCAGGGACTAATTCTGGGTATGCTTGTGTGTTTGGCTTCTGTTTATCTAAGTGTCAAAATGAACTATCTGAAATAAACAACACAAGAACCTTGCAGAAATAACTGAGTAACTGAAGCAACAGTATCCCTTTCCTAGAACACAAATTTCTTAGGATAAACACACAGAGTTTTCAGAGTATCACTACAATTCTATTATGAAATTTACAAAGGACAGAGTGTCTCAACCTAATAAAAATGTCCCTATAAAATTTGGTGTAACTCAAATTTCTAAATTCAACTATAATAAATCAAGTAAGGAGGTTTTCTTATTTTTCCAATCCTTTCAAAAATGAAATAATTATCCCCTAATTTATATATTTCTACATCCAGATTACAACAGATTAAATTTTTTCTGCTGAGCATTCCCATAATGTCAAAGAGAGAGCAGAGTGGGAAGATGATTTCAATTTTATAAGGTGCCTCTTTAGGATGTTTCTGAATTTGATACTATGTCCCTAAAACCTCCCTAGGGTTGAGTGATTCACAGGGAGAACTCACAGGTCTCATTATATCATTGTGCTCAATGGCTATAATTTATTACAGCAGAATAACACAAACCAAAATCAGCAAAGGGAAAAGCCATATGAAGCTATGTCCAGAAAAAAACCAAGAATAAGCTTCCAAGAGTCCTCTCCCCAAGGAGTCATACAGGATGCACTTAATTCCTCCAGCAGTAAATTGTGACAAGACGTGTGAAATGTTGTCTAACCAAGGCAGTTCATTAGAGACTCAGCGTCCAAAGATTTTACTGGGGGGCTGGTCATATAGGTATCCTCTGCCTAGCTAGCACATAGCAAAATTCCAGACTCCCAGAAGAAAAGGAGGTGCTCAACGTAAACCATATTGTTTATATAAACAGTTTATGGATAGTAAACAACTCTTATTGGTTATGAAATGGTGGGAACACTCCCAAAATCCAATTTCTCAGATGCCAGCCAAAGGCCAATCTTCTGAGCAGATCTTTCTAAGGATAGCAAGCCTGCTATGTTAACTCTATCTGCAGAGATGCCTAAAGAGAAAGGCAACCAAAAGCTGATTAAAACACACACAAATAGGGGCCGGCTGAGTGGCTCAGTTAGTTAAGAGCTGGCTTGGGACGCCAGAGGGACCCAGTTCGGATCCCACATATGAGGGCCAGTGACACTGCCCTCTACAGCTAAGATGCTGAACAACCTTGAGTTGGGCTCCCATGAGTCGCTGGCGACAGGTAGGCTGCAGCCTCTGCTGCAGTGGGTTGCCATGGGTGGTACCATGTGTAGCCTGCAGCCAGTGTGAGCAGCTGTCCAGATGCTGGCGACTGATCTGCCTCACCTGGGAAGAGTGTAATGATGGTGCCAACTTGGGCCAGTGAAGCAACGTCCTCCACAACTAGACTGAAGAACAAAAGGACAGCAACTTGTCTGTTCCCCTTCCCCCAATTCCCCAGCACTGCTCCCTTCCCCCAATTACCCAATTTAAAAACAAAACAAAACAAAAAAAACGCAAATGGGGCAGACTGGTGGCTCAGTTGGTTAGAGCGCTTGCTCTGAGTAACAGGGTTGCCAGTTCCACTCCCACATGGGTCAGTGAGCTGCACCCTTCGCAAGTGGATTGAAGACAACGACTTGAGCTGAGCTGCCAGTGGGAGGCCAGATGGCTCAGTTGGTTAGAGCGCGTGCCCTTAATAACAAGGTTGCTGGTTCTCTTCCCCTCATAGGGTGGTGGGCTGAACCCCCACAACTAGATTGAAAATGCGCCTGGACTTGGAGCTCAGGTGCACCCTCCACAACTAGATTGAAACAACGACTTGACTTGGAGCTGATGGGTCCTAGAGAAACACACTGTTCCCCAATAATCCCCAATAAAAATATTTTTTAAAAAACAAAACACATACACACACAAATACACATATACTCTCAATTCTCAACAATTCTGAGCTGACAAAATACATCAGGTAATCCAAGCTCTCCCAAACAGCAATGAGATCCACTGTTCTCCCTTAATTCAACAGTAAATCATAGAAAAGCCCGTAAGCCAGGCCCAAGCCTCCAAGAGGCTTATATAATATATCATGGGGCCTGCTACAATCAGTCAGTAAGAGTCAGTCAAATATTTATTAAATGCCTTTTATAAGCCAGGCATTGTCCTAAATCTCAAGACATGGTAGGAATAAGATACAGTTCATATATATATAACATAGTAGACAGTGCATGGAGTCTGAAAGTTCTTATATTCTAGTAACAGAAAGAGACAAGTTATAAAACTGTGTGGGGAACGGAGCGCGGCTCCCACAGTGCCACCCTGGTATGCTGATTATTTTGAGCTAAAAACAATTAAACCCCAACAAACTCAGGAAGAGCTTTTTACCTCCCTCTTTCCTTCTTAAAGAGATTCAGATAGAAAAACCTGTTTCAGGAAAGGAAGCTTAGCATTAGAAATTAAAAATTACTAGAAATTAAAAATTATTGTGCATATTTAATTACATAGAATTCTCTCACCAGTATATTAATTTTCAAGTTTGAAATTCTTTATATAAATTATGTTTGTATATCTGAATGGATATCTATAAAAAAGACAGACACTATCTTGAAGTATTTGGTGATGGAATGTAGCAAGGATGTCACATTTACTTTTCAATATGTTTAATTCACTAAGAAAGTTATTTGGTTTTAATTTTTAAATATTAAAAGCATAAGATATATGTCTAGGGCCAGCCGAGTGGTGCGTTGGTTAAGAGTTGGCTTGGGAAGCCAGCTCTGAGCAGCAGGGCCCCGGTTCGGATCCCACATGAGGGCCAGTGACGCTGCACCCTCTACAGTTGAGATGGTGAACAACAGCTCAACCTGGAGCTGGGCTGTAGTGAGTCGCCGGCAATGGCGTGGGCTGCAATAGGGCTGGCTGGCAGTGGGCGTGAGCTTTCGTGAGCTGCCGTGAGCGGCCGTCCAATGGCTGGCTACCAATCTGCCTCACCCGGAGAAGAGCGCAATGTTAATGCCAACATGGGCCAGTGAAGCAACATCCTCCACAACTAGACTGAAGAACAGAAGGGCAGCAACTTGTCTGTTCCCCTCCCCCAATTCCCCAATAAAATCTTATTTTAAAAAAATTTTTTAAAACATATGCTAATGAAATGAGTCAGACACAAAACACTATACACTGCACAATTATATATATATATATATATATATATATACACATATATATATGTATATGAACAATAAAATATGGTATAATGGGGAAGACACTGAACTGAACTGTCAATCAAAAGAACAGGTCTTCCTAATGATATAATGGCACATAGAAAATTTGTTTTATTAGAAAGCAAAAGGCCCAGCTTATACAATGTTAATCTACCCAGGTTTTCTTTTTAGTTTTACTATCACACTAAGTTTATAAAAGGCCTTTTCCTTCCAGAGATTTGATGTATTTGCTTCCTTTTAAAAACATTTTTATTAGTTGTATTTGCTTCTTTTTAAAAAAATCTGATTAGTCTCCCCCTCCCCCACTTTATAAAGGCTACTTTTTATTTTAGAGCAATTGTAGGTTGACAGCAAAATTGAGGGGAAGGTACAGAGATTTCCCATATACCCTCTGTCCCCACACATGAATAGCCTCCCCCTCATTATAAACACCCTCAGCAGAGTGGTACATTTGTTACAACTAATGAACCGACACATCATAATCACCAGAAGTCTACAGTTAACTTCATACACATTCTATGGGTTTGGACAGATAAATATTTAATGACATGTATTCATCATTATACTATCATACAGAGTATTGTCACCCCCTTAAAATGTTGGCTTCTATTTTATTCTATTTTCTCATTACCTGACTTTTTAAAACTATTTTATTTTATTGTTTATTACTATAATCCATCTGTCATTTATTTGTCTGTATGATATGAAGTCAGACTATAAACTTTTCCCCAAAAGCAAACTAATTTTTCCATTCCCATATATTAAATAAACTTATCTTCACCACAAAAACAAACAAACAAGCAAACCTGCCTCCAAAAAAAAAACAACCATAGGTCTTCTGGTCCTATCTCTATCACCAATCAGGTTACAAAGTTACTTGAAACAAAATACATAATTCCTCTAGGTTTCATTCTAAAAAAAAAAATCTGTTAAGTTAAATGTTCTTAAAGGTCGTGTCTAACACAATACTAGGATTACATAATTATAAAAAATTATTCAAGCATACGAGTCATATGTGCCCCAAAATCTTTATTTCGAAGTAAACTTTCTAAAAATATATACCGAATGAGACACTTTGTCTCTCTTCTATGAATCTAACTTCAACCTTACTAAGGAAAAGCTTTCCTGAAAATTATTTAGCAAGGTTTTAAGGCAATAACCCATTTTTCTTACTTGAAAGATTAAAATTTTGCTGAGAAAAGTTAAATATTATTGCAAATGAAATAACAGCAAAAATCTAGACTGATAAAAAAGTATATGAACAGAGAGTAATAGTGTACTTCTTTCTTTAAAGCAGTAAAGTTCTCAGCCAGGGGTAATTTTATCCCCCAAGGGACATCTGGCAATGCTTGGATACAATTTTAGTTATCACAAATGCCGGTGGACATGCCACTGCATCTGTGGGTAGAGGCCAGGGATGCTGCTAAAAATTATACAATGCACAGACAGTTAGTTCCCCACCCATCAAAAATTATCCAGCCCAAGATGTCAATAGTGCCAAAGTGAGAAAGAGAGAGAAAGACAGAGAGAAACACAAAGGCATATGCTTTCTTGCACCAATCTTGAAAAATCTTTCTCTGTGATACAGCCAGGAAATTACAATAGTATTCACTGGGATGACTATAATGAAAATAAAAAACAATAAAAACTGTTGACAAGGATTTGAGAAATTGGAACGTTCATATATTGCTGGTGGGAATATAAAATAGCGCAACTGCTTTCACAGTCTGGCAGATCCTCAAAAGGTTAACTCTGTTTAACTTTTTGTAATCATTCATAGTAATTGCTATGACCCAGCAATTACTCTCCTAGCTATGAATCCAAGAGAATTCAAAACATATATCCACATAAAAACTTGTACATGAATATTCAAAATAGCATTAGTCATGAGAAAAAACCTGGAAATGACCTAAATCTTTACTAACTGAAGGATAAATAAAATGTGATATACCCATACAACAGATTTTTGGATAATTTTTTTAAAAATTAAGTACTTATATGGACTCTCAAAGGACCCCAAATAGTCAAAAGAATCCTGAGAAAGAAAAACAAAACTGGAAGCCTCAAACTTCCTTATTACAAAATATTGCAAAGCTACAGTAATCAAAACAGTATGGTGCTGGTATAAGACAGATACATAGACCAACAGAACAGAGACCCCAGAAATAAACCTTCACATACATGGTCAAATGATCTTCAACAAGTCTTGGCAAGACTACACAATGGGGAAAGAGCAGTCTCCTCAATAAATGGTGCTGGGATAACTGATCATCCAAATGCAAAAGAAAGAAGTTGGACCCTTTCTTATCTTACACCATATACAAAAATTAAAATGGATTAAAGACCTAACATTAAGGCTTGAAACTACTGGGTTGTCAGAAAAGTCATGATGCATTTTTGCAACGAAAAACATAGAAAAAATATGTCATGACTTTTGCGACAACCCAATATAAAGCTCCCAAAAGAAAACAAAGGGGAAAAGCTTCATGACATTCAATTCGTTGATGATTTCATACATATGACACAACAGTCAACAAAAGAATATACTGACAAATGGGACCACATCAAACTAACATTTCTGCCCAGCAAAGAAAACCATCAGGGGTGAAAAAGCATAAGAGAAACAAAATGGGAGAAAATATTTGCAAATCACATATGTGATAAGGGTTAATATCCTGAATGTAAAGAACTCCTACAACTCAACAACAACAAAAAACCCAAATAACCCAATTTAAAAATGAGAAAAGTATTTGAATAGAGATTTCTCCAAAAAAGATAAACAAATGACCGACAGCATATGAAAAGATGATCAACATCACTAATCATCAGGGAAATGAAGATGAAAGCTGCAAGATATCACCTCATACCCCTTTATCAATAATAATAATAATAATAATAATAATAATAATAATAGTAAGTGTAACCAAGGATTTAGAGAAACTGGAACCTTGGGAATTGTTAGTGGGAATGTAAAATGATATAGCACTACAGAAAACAGTATGGACTTCATCAAAATTAAAAACTTTTATGCTTCAAAGCACACTATTCAGAAAGCAAAAAGACAATTCACAGAATGAGAAAAAAATTGCAAATTATGTACCTCATAAAGTACTAACCAGAATATCAAAAGAACTCATCCACTATGACCCAGCAATTCCACTCCTAGATATATAACCAAGAGATATAAAAATATATGTTCACATAAAACCTTATATATGAATATTCACAATCACATTATTCATAATAATCAAAAAGTATAAACAACCTAAATGCCCATCATTAATGAATGGAAAAACAAAATGTGATACACTCATAATGGAATATTAAGCAATAAAAACAAATTACTAATGCATGCTAGAAGATGGATGAACCTTGAAAACCTTACGCTAACTGAAAGAAGACAGATACAAAGTTCACATATTCTATGATTACATTTATATGAAATGTCCAGAATAAGCAAATTCTTAGAGGCACAAAGTAGGTTAATGGTTGCCAGGGGCTGGGGGAAGGAACAAATGAAGAACTACTGTGGAAGAGTATAGGACTTCTTTTGAGGGATGATAAAAATGCTCTTAAACGGATTGTGGTGACAGCTGAACAACTCTGTGAATATGCTAAAAAAAACCCACTGAATTATGCATTTAAATGGGTGAATTATAAGGTATGTAAACTATTTCTCATAAAGCTGTTAAAGAAAATAATGTTACGTGTGAATAAAAACTATTACATAACAAATTAAAATTTATTTGCAACAACTGAAAATAGAAAAAGAAACAATATAAACAATCAGTTGAAATTCCTGAAAAGGTAAATTTAAGGCTTTTGAGGAAAGCCCCAAAAGAGATATTAATTTACTAAAAAGAAGAGTCTTTCATTTGGATAATATAGGAAAAGCATGGAAATAAGAAAAAGCAAGCTGAGTGAAGCACAATTCCTACTACAAGATAAAATATTTTGCAAGGACTAGTAAAAAAGTCTATAGTCATGTTTGTTACAAAATTGCCAAGTTCAACAAAGCCAATTCAGGCTGAGATTATTTTTAGTACAACTGGAGAAACTCTACAAAAGAATACACCATTTTATGGGAGTAAGATCATAAATAAGTTAGAATCACAAAATACTACTTGAAAAGAACCAGAGAAATCAAATTTTCCAGAATAAAGCAAGAATTCATCCTATATGAAACATCTCTAATGGATGATCTACTTCACTGTTTTCAGGAGCTTGCCAATTCAAAAGAGAGGGCATGCATTGTTGCAAATCACAAGGCCAAGAAGCAAGTGAGATCTCTTTATCAAAATAAAATAGATTTTTCATGAAAATAGCCAACTTATTATCACTATTACCTTTGATGTGCCATTTTATAGTTAACTTACAACAGTGTAACGAATGTTTTTTGAGTCATAACCAAGTGCACACATACACAAACATACAAGTGAAACAAAAACTTCATAAAACAATGCTTGTTCTTACTATGTGCAACGTACTGGTAATTTCTATTTTGTTGTTGTTGTTGTTTCATAGCTCACAGATTACTTCCATTGTGGTTTGGAGAGTTTTGTCTCCTGAGTATAAATTTTATCTTTTTTAAGGAAAGCACGGTAGTAGTTAACATGGATTCATATTGCTCTCAACACACTGGCCAGGTTAACTGCCACTGATTTTGCACTTCCCTCTTTTGCTGGTAGCTATATTTTTTTATTCAATTAAAGTTGACTCCCATCCCAGTGCTCATTACTAAAGAACTTGGTGGCGCAGATAAGGGTGTGGAAGGTGAGCTTCCATTCCCTGCACACATACAATGCTGACACATATGCCCATACATAGGGGCTAGATCAGCGGTTCTCAACCTTCCTAATGCCGCGACCCCTTAATACAGTTCCTCATGTTGTGGTGACCCCCAACCATAAAATTATTTTCATTGCTACTCTAACTGTAATTTGCTACTGTTATGAATCATAATGTAAGTATCTTTTTATTTTCAGATGGTCTTAGGTGACCCCTGTGAAAGGGTCGTTCGACCCCCAAAGGGGTCACAACCCACAGGTTGAGAACCGCTGGGCTAGATGATGGGCTAGAATTGATACTTCTTTCAATTAATTTGTACATATTTGCTGTCTATGATCATAGCTATCAACTCTGTGTAACTATGTCTACAAATGTTCCTGAGAATGAATGCAACTAGTTATCAGCTGAGGAAACACAAGTTCACTTATAAATAATTTCTCTCACATTATCTTTTCTTCTCCCTATTTGCAACATGTTACCTCTATATTACTTTTCCTCAGAAAATAATAAATTTTAGCCTTTGATAAAAATTCAAGGATTTATTCTAACAGGAAAAATATATTAACATCAACTGAAATGCCAAGACATTAATTTAAGGTAGGCCCACACCCTGTAGTAGAAAATCTCAGTACCTAAGCCATGGTCCCACTCAGGAGAATGTTACCACAAGAGCATCTCTGCTATTCCCTTCACAAGCAGCTTACTGTCCTCTGCTCTATCTACCACAACCACATAATTAGACACTGCCTCTTATGAACTGAGCTTTAGGCTTAATCTCTGTTCCAGGGGTTCTAAATCTAAAAGCTTCAAATGGTGGTGCAGGTGAATATGTACATTTTTTATGGGAAATTCCCATAGCTTTCATCTCAGAGGAAAATTGTGGAGGCATGGCAGATACTGTAAGGAACCCTGATGAATATCTCATCATCTAGCAAAGCTGTCAGCTGTCCAGCAACTACACCATTTCCTCAAGGAAAGGAACTTTAATCCAGTTAAAACCACTGTAACTTCCCCTAAGAACATTTATTAGGTAGAACATATAATATCAACAAAATTCACTATGAAACACACAAAAAAGAAGCATCAATTCAGGCTACAGCGAGTTACTCTAAAATATGAATGTACTGTTCATAAACCAAGCTACTACTGGATGTACCAGATGACAGGCAATTTGTCTGATTTATAATGCCACCATTACTGAAAAGACCAGTCTCTTCCTTATCAGGAATTTCAGTGAGTCCAAAGACATTAATGGGTTTTGGCAAGAACTTCAGGCAACTTTGTTCAAAAGACTAGATTTTTTAATAATTCAGAGTTTCCTTCAATCCTACTGAATTTCTTCATTGTCATTAAAGATATTGATGTGGCTGACTCTACTAGTTTCCTAGGGGAGGCATAACAAATTACTACAAACCGAGTAACTTAAAACAATGCAAATTTATTGTATCACAGTTCTGTGGGCAAGAAGTCCAAATCCAAGGTATCGGCAGGGCCATGCTCCCTCTGAAACCCGTAGAGGAGAATCCTGCTTTGGCTCTTCTAACTTCTAGCCAGCGATCTTTAGGTAGGTGTTCCTTGACTTGTAGATGGCATCACTCTAATCTCTGCCTCTTTGGTCACACTGTATTCCTTCTGTGTGTCTCTGTCTTCACTTTTTTTTTTTCTCATTAAACTTTGTTTTAATGGGTCTCAAAATTTCTGTGACAGATTTTTGGTCAAGTTGTTTCCGTTAAAAAGTACTGATTTTAAAAACTAATAACTTAAAAACTGCCACACACAAAAAAAACAAATGGTCCACCAAACATTCTCCTTTCCGTCTGAAGGTTTTACGATGCATTGTAATCATTAACCAGTCTTTTACTATTACACTTAAATGGCCAATTGAGACAAACAGTTCTGAGACCGTTCTTCCACCACTGATTAAGACTGGGGTGGCAGGTATTGGGGATAATATTCATTTAGCCTTCTGAGCTTTCTGGGCAGACTTGGTGACCTTGCCAGCTCCAGCTGCCTTCTTGTCCACTGCTTTGATGACACCCACAGCGACTGTCTGTCTCATGTCACGAACAGCAAAACGGCCCAGAGGAGGGTAGTCAGAGAAGCTCTCATCAACACACATGGGCTTGCCAGGAACCATGTCAACGATGGCAGCATCACCAGATTTCAAAAACTTGGGGCCATCTTCCAGCTTTTTCCCTGAACGACGATCAATCTTCTCCTTCAGCTCTGCAAATTTGCAAGCAATGTGAGCTGTGTGACAATCAAGCACAGGTGCATATCCGGCACTGATTTGGCCTGGATGGTTCAGGATAATCACCTGAGCAATGAAGCCAGCTGCCTCCATTGGTGGGTCATTTTTGCTGTCAGCAGCTACATTGCCACGACGAACATCTTTGACAGACACATTCTTAACATTGAAGCCCACGTTGTCCCCAGGAAGAGCTTCACTCAAAGCTTCATGGTGCATTTCAACAGACTTGACTTCAGTTGTAACATTGACTGGAGCAAAGGTGACCACCATGCCGGGTTTGAGAACACCAGTCTCCACACGGCCCACAGGGACAGTACCAATACCACCAATTTTGTAGACATCCTGGAGGGGTAGGCGCAAAGGTTTGTCAGTTGGACAAGTTGGTGGCAGGATGCAATCCAGAGCTTCAAGCAGCGTGGTTCCACTGGCACTGCCATCTTTACGGGTGACTTTCCATCCCTTGAACCAAGGCATGTTAGCACTTGGCTCCAGCATGTTGTCACCATTCCAACCAGAAATTGGCACAAATGCTACTGTGTCAGGGTTGTAGCCAATTTTCTTAATGTAGGTGCTGACTTCCTTAATGATTTCCTCGTATCTCTTCTGGCTGTAAGGCGGCTCAGTAGAATCCATTTTGTTGACACCAACAATTAGTTGTTTCACACCCAATGTGTAAGCCAGAAGGGCATGCTCACGGGTCTGCCCATTCTTGGAGATACCTGCTTCAAATTCACCAACACCAGCAGCCACAATCAGGACAGCACAATCAGCCTGAGATGTGCCTGTAATCATGTTTTTGATAAAGTCTCTGTGTCCTGGGGCGTCCATGATGGTCACATAATACTTGATGGTCTCAAATTTCCACAGGGAGATATCAATGGTGATCCCACGCTCACGTTCAGCTTTCAGTTTATCCAAGACCCAGGCATACTTGAAGGAGCCTTTTCCCATCTCAGCAGCCTCCTCAAATTTTTCAATGGTTCTTTTGTCGATTCCACCACATTTGTAGATCAGATGACCAGTAGTGGTAGACTTGCCGGAATCTACGTGTCCAATGACAACGATGTTGATGTGTGTCTTTTCCTTTCCCATTTTGGGTTAGATTTAGCGGTGGTTTTCACTACACCTGTGTTCTGGCGGCAAACCCGTTGCGAAAAAGCTGTCTTCACTTTTTCTTATGAGGACATCAACCATATTGGATTCAGTCCCACACTAATTCAGTGTGATCTCATCTTAACTTGAATGATCACCTCAGCAAAGACCCTATTTTCAAATAAAGTCACATTCACAGGTACTGGGGGTTAGGACTTAAACATGCCTTTTTTGAGGGACAATTCAACCTACAATAATAACTTTCTACTAAAATTGTCATCCACAAGTTTAATTTTATATGTAATTAGATGTTTGTATGCCCACTTTCCTGCAAGGATTACAACATAAGACTGTATAATGCTGTATGCAGTAATCATTATCCCTAACCCTAGCACATTAATGCCCTTAATAAGACAGTAACCAGAATTAAAAAGGGAAGATCACCCTATTTCCTAAAAGGTTCCTGAATTAACGAATATTTTAAGAGTGTGAAAGCTTATTTATACATCTTTAACGTCAGCAAATTGTGTCCCAACAAAACAAAAGAGCGACTTTCTAATCCAATTCAATGGATATTTTTAGCCCTAACTTCCATTAATTGCCCCTAAGATATTTGCATTAATAACCATACATTCCTTCTTGGTTTTGTATTTTAAATCTTGATTTTCTTATCTCTCTGGCCACTTCTTAGTCTATTTTTCATGCTCCACCTCTATGGATTTCCTAAATGTTGGTAATCTCCAGGGTTCTACTCTGAAGTCTTTTCTATTCACTTTACACTCCATACCATGAACAACTCACTAGCTTCAAATACCAGTTGCTTGCTTATGACTTACAAATCTCAAACTTAAACCTTTTTCCTGAGCTCCTGATTAGTATATCAAACAACAGTCCAGATATTTTAACTTGGTAATTCACAACCATCTCACACTCAAATTTCCCAAAATGAATTCATCATTTCCCCTCTCTCTCCATTTTCTAACCTGTTCTTCCTTTTGTAAATGGAGGGTGGGAAGAGTTGTGCAGAAGTGAGAGGGAGGATGCTAACTGAGAGGTAGTACAGTGTTAAAGTTAAGAGCATAGGATTTGGAACCAGATTGTATGGATTTAAACCTTGGCTCCAGAGTTACTAGTTGTGTGACCTTGCGGTTTTAGCAGTATATGTTTCTAAAAGCAAAAGTTAAGCCAACTATTATTACATGACATCACTAGTCTCTACCTCTGTCTATTCTCTCATCTTCCCCCTGAAAGTCTCATTTTCTTGAAACGTTATCACTCAATCCAGAGATGTTCATGTCACCTACTCCTCATGATTTAACTTCCACCAGGAACCACCTTCACCACCTAAATGACAATTTCCAATGAAAATTACATTACTAATAGCCCTATAGAGCCTGGGGGTCAATAAAAATGAAATTTACACATAAACCTTGCTTGCCTACAATCTAGCAAAGCAACACTGTAATATCCTAGACAGCTGCTACTTTACCAGCTGGCAGATGGCTATAATTTCAGCCTCAATGGGCTATGGAATATGGTCAGGTCAAACTTCAAAGCAGCAAAGTACACTGCACAGTTAAGAATCACTTTATTATTTTAGTTTAAGAAAAACAGATCTGCTGCCTTTGGTATGTTTTTAATTAAGGTTAAAACTTGCAAAGCAAATGCCAAAACTATATGATAAAATGACTTGAAATACTTTAACATTAGAATCTGAGAAGCAGAACAGCTGTACACATCTGTTGCACATTAGATAACATCTAATCTAGGATCACATTAGATTTAAAATTATAAAAATCATAAAATGAACAGTCAACATAGACTACAATTACAGAAAGAATGAGAGAGGCCATGACTTATACTCAATTCATTATTATTTATGCTGATGCAGGGTTTTTCACTCTCAGCACTTCTAGTCTTTTGGTCCAGATAATTCTCTTGTTGTGGGGGTTGTCCTGTGCAATGTACAATGATTGGCAGCATCCCAGGCCTCTACCCAGTAAATGCTAGTAGCATCCTCTAGTTGTTATAACCAAAAATATCTTCAAATATTGCCAAATGTGCTGGGTACAAAAATCACCCCTGGTTTAATATCACTGTGCTAATAAAATGAAACACCATGATACAGAATAACCTGAAATAACCAATAGGAAACAAGTCATTACCTAAAGTTAGATATTACTTTCTACTTACATGTGAATATGAGGAACATTTGTGATACAAAAATTAGCAGTATTTTAAACTATAAAATGAAAACAAATACTAAGGTAATTTTCTGACTGTATGAACCATTAAGAAGCCATCTCTTCCTGAAAGGAAGCAGAAGGAAACTAAAATTTGTAATACAATATCTACTACATTGTATTGCATCATGCTAGTTATTTTATATAATTTATTATCTTTAGTTACAAAAACCCTGCAGCGATAAATATCTATATTATATATATATATATATATATATATATATATATATATATGAGGCCAGACAATTAAGTTTGCGTACTCATCCTAGAAAAAGTCTACATATCTCATTGCTGAATATCACTACAGTTGACTTTGAAATACTCCCCTTGGGAAGCTATGCACTGACGCCAGTGCAACAAGTTTGCAAACTTAATTGTCAGACCTGGTAAACAGAATATTTCTGAAAGGATATTAAGAAAGTCATTAACAATGGTTGTCTTGAAATATGAAGACAAAGAATAAGAGATCTAGAATAGAAAAGTCAGTCAAAATAAGTAGTTCAGAAGCCCTTGTTAGGCACATATCTGACTTAACACATCATCAATCTCATTCTATAATGCAATTAACTTGGCAAACACTCAACAGCTCTTGAAAATCTATATGTTCAAAAGTCCAAGGAGGGCCGGCCAAGTGGCGCGATGGTTAAGAACTCGCTTGGGATGCCAGAGGGCCCCGGTTCGGATCCCACATATGAGGGCCAGTGACACTGCCCTCTACAGCTAAG
>NW_017731373.1:6348613-6359339 GCF_001890085.2 Hipposideros armiger | reverse complement strand
CACAACTAGATTGAAGAACAAAAACGACAGCAACTTGTCTGTTCCCCTTTCCCCAATTCCCCAGCACTGTTCCCATCCCCCCAATTCCCCAATAAAATTAAAAAAAAAAGTCCAAGGAATACAAAAATAGGAAATAGTCTTCTCAAGAAATGTATAATCTAATGTGAAAGACAATCGAATGTGAAAGACATGTAAACAGTGAATCATAAAATAAAAAGAATTAACTCTTTCAACAAATATTGAATACTGCTATGGTATGAAGTGAATCCCCTCAAAATTCAGTGTAACCCCCATTGTGACTGTATGTGGACATAGGATGATAACTGATGTTACATGAGGTCATAAGGTAGGATCCTAACCCTACTGGTGGCCTTATAAGAAGAAGAGAGATTTCTCTTTCCACACGACATACCAAGGATAGACCATGGGGGCACTGAGTGAGAAGGCAGCTGTCTTCAAGGCAGGAAGAGAGCCGTCACCAGAACCCGACCATGCTGGTACCCTGTTTCGGACTTTTACCCTCCAGAACTATGAAAAAATAAGCTTCTTTTGTTTAAGCCACCCAGTAATCAGCCTACGCAGATTAATACAAATACCTACTGCATCGGATATTACATTAGGGACTAAAGTTAAAAAGATACTCATCCTGAGTTGAAGAAAAAAAAGTCCTGCTTTCAAGGATTCCACTGTCTAATAGGTGAGAGAAACAAAGTAATGTGATAAATGCTCTACTAGAAGCAAAAAAAAAAAAAAAGAGGGCTTAGACAAACCTAATACTGCCTTATCCCTCTAGAGAATATCAAGGAATATTTTCAGATGTCCACACCACAGAAATGTAGTGTGAACTGAATTAGGACAGATAAGTAAGGATTCACAAGGCAGACCGGGAGAGAAGGAAATTCCAGGCAGGGGAAAATTCCAAAAGTAAAAGCTTGGAAAGAAGTGTTAAGTTCCAGTAACCATAAATAATACTTCAGTGTTGCTGGAATGTAGAGTGGGGCAGGGAGAGTAGTAGGAAATGATGCTGAAAATGTAAGCAGGAACCAGATGATGGATGTGCCATGATAAGGAGTTTGAACTTCATTTTGTGGGCCACAGGGAACCACTGAAGAATTTTAAGCAGCAGGAATAAAATGAACAGATTTGTATTTTAGAAAAGTACTCTGGCAGAGTATGAAAAAGATTGGGGGAGGGAGAAAAGAGAAGCATTGTACCAGTTAGAAAGCTATCGCAATAATCCAAAGAGACAAATAATAATGGGAGGAACAAAGAGAAATAAGGAGAAAGGAATGGATTAGAGAAATATTTATGGGGTCAAATGGAGCTAGCACAGACCTTGAAGTCACACAAAAAATTTAACATTTAACCTTATAATAGATAGTCTTTTTGAATTTTAGTTCCCTCACCTGTATAATGCGAATTTTTTAAATTCCTCAGGGTTATTGTAATAGTTAAAATAATTTTTGAATGCTATATATGCTAGAGTTGTTTCTAGATAATGTTAATTTCCTTAGAAATTATAAGACTACCTTAGTGTCTAGTTGGATGATGTGGTGGAAACAGGCATAGAAGAGAATAATAACCAAAGATCACCCCTGTATTTCTGGCGTAGACAATAGGGTAAATAGTTGTGTCAATAACTTAGTGAGGAAATAAAGGAAAAACAGTTTTGGAAGGAAACTTGCCATGACAGAAGTAAATAAAATGCTTTGGGCACATGCAAAAACTTCTAGCTAGAAACATGAGGACAGATGGAAAATTTGTGATGGACCCAAAAAAGCCAAGTAAGGTGTCAAGAGATACAAAGGCATTCAAGAACATTATGAAAAGAACCACAGGAATAGAAACTATAAATAATTATGTTCTAATGAAATATAGTGAGTGAGAGTGTGCATGCGTGTGTGTGCGTGCACACTAGGGAAAATGTAACCGGAAATGGTAAGGTTATTATTATATTAGTAAGGTAGAATGTTATACTCTGTCCTATAAACTTTGGCCTGCAGATAGGAGGCTGTTACAGTTCTTAGACATGTAAAATGTGGCACTGCAATTATATCTGGGGAATATGAGACTGCTCAAAGTATGGAAGAACTGTAGTAGGAATAAATAGGAGATGGGTGCAACAATACAAGATTAGTTCTTGTAATGATGCAGTAGAGCCATAAAAAAATTCTTAACTAGAGAGGTGCTATGAGAATGGAAATAAAGGTGCAGGTGAAGTGAAAGCAAACTACTTCAGAGATATAATATAGGAATGAAAATGTTTTAAGGCTCAGAAGATAATGAAACCTTGTTATAGGCCTACTTCTTTATTTTTTACTTAATTATTTTGGGCCTACAAAAGTATTGCATGCTCACTTTAAAAACTGCATTGCAGAAATACATAACATCCAATTAATGATCAAGTACAATGAATTTTACCTCCAAAATATCTCTAAATTCCATCTATAAATATTTATCTCTAGCCAATGCACCATCCTAGTTTTGGCTGTCCTAATCTCTTGCCTAAACATTTTTGATAGCCTCCTTAACTGGTTTCTCCACATCCTCTCATAATCCAGTCTCTGTAAAGTAACCAAAATAATTTTACTTTTTAAAATAATACTTGCACACAGTAATTTAAAGGTATACCAAGATGTATATTTAAAAGTCTCCCTTCATCCTAGCCCTGAAGCCATTTACTTCCTCTCTGTATCCATCAAAATAAACTAGATTATGTGAATTAAGAATCCCAAAATCTTAGTGGCTTTAAACAACAAAGGTTTATTTCTAGTTCTTGCTCCATGTCCTGCTGGTCAGCACGCAAGCTATGTTCACCATGATAACTCAGAGTCGAATGATGTGTTACTTCCAGCCACAGCATTTAATTGCTAAGCCAGACCTTCCAGAATTTTTTTATCCTCTTTCTGGAAATTCACTGATTAATGATGTATCCTTTCAAATGTTTATTAACCATACAGGTTACTGCCTATTCAAATGCTTGCCTAGTTTCCCTTTGAATTGTTAGTTTTTTAAAGGTGTTTTCATATATTGGATAATAATCCTTACTTGAGATTACAAACATCATTCTCAATCTGTAGCTCCTTTTTCCACTTTGTGGTGTCTTGTGTACATAATTTTTTTTTTTAAGCCAAAGCAAACCCTGGAATCAACTTTATTGCTCTTGGTTGTGGCCCCATGCCCTTGTCTCTCCGGTGGTCCAAAGCCCCTCCAGGATAGCACAGTGCTTAGGTTCTTCTGGGCCAGAGGCAGAGACAATCTGCCTCCCAAGTCTGCCCCTTTTCAGTCCTTCCCCTGCCCCCACCCTACCCTATTGCACATCAAATCACGTAAACATGGCTCCAGGCATGGCCCAGTGTTGTACAGAATTTTTTAATTTAATGTAATTAAATTTATTAACTTTCTTTTATATTTCCGTGGGATTCTTTTGTACCTTTTTAAAGAAATCTTTTCTACACCAAGGTCACATAGATATATATTTTCTTCAAGTTTTTCACACACAGATTTTTGTCCACATAAGTATAAGTATCACTTTTTGATCATTTCTAAAGACCTTCCTCAGTATTTGATTTTTTTCATATGTTCTGAAATTTGAATTTACAGGCTGCGATTTCTTGTTTGTTTTCTCTCCCCAACTCCCACTCACCCTTTCCTCTCCAGCATACTTTTCAGGTATTTCCCTCTAGATACCTATCTCTGGTTCTTAGTCCAGAACTATGTCCTATAATGGCATTCTGAAACTCCAACCCTGCAAAAATATTAAGGACGTTGCAGATCCTGTCAAGGATCAAATGACCTTGGCTAAGTTCCTGGTTTTAAGGATGAGTGTCTTCATTCTCATACTCCTCAGGTCCACAGCTTATGAAAAAATTTTTAGCCCCAAGAAGCAAGAAGCTGGGGTTTTGTTCGTTTGTTTTGTTTTGTTTGCCTCCTTTAAAGGAGAGAGGACCCCTGGCTGCAAGCAGAGCCTGGTTCTGATCTTCTCACATGGTCACTTTTGGACACTGTTAACCGTACAGGAACCTAGTCTGTGATCATCATGCCAACTTCTAGACCCAGAGTTTAGTTCTGCCCAACACTTCACTTTTCTATTCCAAGATGATAAACTTGGTTTTGAGCTTAGGCATGTTATCTTTTTTTTTTTTTAACTGAGTAACTGTGTTTTTTCCAGGACCCATCAGTTCCAAGTCCAGTGGCTGTTTTCAATCTAGTTGCGGGGGGCACAGCCCACCATCCCATGTAGGAATAGAACCGGCAACCTTGTTGTTAAGAGAACACGCTCTAACCAACTGAGCCCCCCAGCCGCCCCAGCATGTTATCTTTTAATATTATACCTGTCAATACTATTTTTGGAATAGAGACACCTTTGCTAACAGTCCCTAAATTATCATGTGGTGTTCATATCTTTGTTGTTAACTTTCTTGCTAATATCTAGTTCCTTATATTTATTCTTTTTAACAATATACAAACTTCACTGATGATCAGATACTGGAAATGACATCTTAACTCTGTAATAAGTACGTCAACTTAGCTAAAGAATAAGATAAATAGCAGCTGTCATTCACAAATTTCTCTGAAAATGATTTATGCTTTTTGAAATGAGCTTAAGGAAAACATTCAATAAACCTTAAAATGACAGTACATGTTATTTACTGAACCTTTCAAATTCTTGAGTTCTCTTGCTCACCCCACTCCACATGAAAAAATATCAAGTTGTTCCTGCTGCTACTTTCCCAACATTTATGAATTGTTAAACAAAAAATTTTAACTTCCACAGCTAGAAGTATTTTGAAAAGGAAGGGTTTATTAGACCATTGCTAACAAAAAAAGAAAAACCAGTCTTTGGGGCATGGAATCTAAATCAACAGTATGGCTAGGTAGCAAAGAATATATCCGCCATCCCAGAGTTTTGCAAGCAGTTTTATACATGGAGTGAGGGGATGAGAGATGTAAGGCATATTGAAAGGCTATAGACAAAAGGGATTGGAGAAGATGAAGTGGGACCAGTTCTGGAATAGGCCAAGGAAGAAGTGTCCGTTCCTACAGATTAGCTGTGAGCAGCAGACTGGAAAGTGCATGTGTGAATAAGGAGCGGAGGCTCCTGGGTTCTGTGGAGTCTGGTTATTCTCTCTTTTGGATAAATGGAAATAGCCAACTGGAAATTAATCCTAAATTCCAACAGATATATAGGAATGTAAGCAGTCTTTTGTCAGAGCTGGTCCACAGCTATTAATAGGATAGCTGTTCTTTCTTTCTCTTACTCTCTGACCATTGTAATTTTAATTTAGAACATCTCAGAATTTTTTTTTTCATCATAATCTTAGTGGAATAGCCTTTGGTGGCAGGGTAGGTGGCAAGGAAGTGCAAGTTTTCTTATCTGTGGCTGAAGTCTGGTGCTATTCAATCCTCTACCTCCAAATACCTAAACTTATTCTCTTCTAAGACCTCTCAATCTTAAATCACACACACACACACACACACACACACAAAGACTTATTTAAAAACTTGTTAATAGGGGACAGCTTTACTATCAGATACTATAGAAAGTGCTCAGTATTAGTTATATAGAATTAAGATTCTGGGGAGGCAGGACCTTCAATGATAACTGTACATCTGGAACTATACCAGGGCCTGGTTTTAAAAAAACACTACTCTCTTTTTTTTTTTTAAGTAAAACTTGGTAATATTTTTTTCTCCAAAACTGGACCTCATATATAAAAAAATAATTATTAAACATTGCTTTAAAAACTCTTCACCCTTCTACAGATGTTTTCATACTCCAAGCAGGATGTGCAGGGTTACAAATGCATATTCACGAATGCCAGCAGGCCCCATCCTGCCACTTAAACTCAGAAGCCTTCATTTGAAGCAAAGTCTGAAAGTGTGGATGTGTAAGACAAAGCAATGAAATTCATGACCTTGAGAATTTTTTAAATAAATGTTATTTTATAGAATGTTCCTCAATTTGGGTTTGTCACTGTTTTCTCATTATTAGACTGAGATTAAGCTTTTCTGGCAAGAATACCAGAAAAGAGGTGATGCTGTGTCCTCAGTTCATCTTATCAGGAAGTATACAAGATGTAATGTGTCACTTGGTTAAAGTGGTGTCTCCAGGTTTCTCTAGTATAATTAAGCTTCCTTTTCTAATTAAAAATATCTTTTGGAGAAGATACTTTGAACCTATAAAAATATTCTGTTTCTCACTATGCTTTCACCCACTGATTTTAGCATCCATTGATTGGTTCTTGCCTGCAACAAGCAACTGTGTGGTGTTTGCCTAATGATGATTTTTTAAATTTCCATCATTCATTCTCCATTTGTTGACCAGAATCCTATTTAAAACGAGCTGTCCCTCAGTGTTGCTGTGAACTTAAAACTGCTCTAAAAATAAGGTTTATTAATTAAAAAATAAAATGAAAAGAGCTGTCCCTTCTCCATTATTTATGTTAGTATGAACTCATAGGTATTTTATTCTACGGATTCCAATCCAATGCTATCACTATTTTGTCCAAGCTTTGGCCAGTGGAAGTGTCTTAACCTGGCCATATCCTTCCAACATACCCTCATCTTTTCTGGGGGTTTTTGTTTGTTTGTTTTTTGAGCACTATCTTACTCTTTGATACCACTAAATATTCCAGGTTCAGGGCCGGCCGAGTGGCGCGTTGGTTAAGAGCTGACTTGGGACGCCAGAGGGTCCCAGTTTGGATCCCACATATGAGGGCCAGTGACACTGCCCTCTACATCTAAGATGGTAAACAACAGCTCAACCTAGAGCTGGGCTGCCCTGAGTCACCAGTGATGGCATAGGTTGCAGTGGGGCTGCAGTGGGCTGCCTTGAGCTACCGTGAGTGGCTGGCAGCCGGCGTGAGTGGCAGGCAGCTGGCATGAGCTTCCGTGAGCTGTTCAATGGCCGGTGAGCAATCTGCCTCAGCCGGGAAGAGCGTAATGATCACAATACCAACATGGGCCAGTGAAGCAATGTCCTCCACAACTAGACTAAAGAACAAAAGGACAGCAACGTGTCTGTTCCCTTCCCTGATTCCCCAAGGCTATTCCCCTCCCCCTTCCCCAATAAAAACTTTATATATATATTCCAGGTTCACCTTGATTTCCCTGCCCCAGACCAGGACCCAATCATTTTCCAAGTTTCTTTTTATTGGGGACTGTTATTTAGAAACCATGATCTGGGCAGCAGTGTGTCTACTGCTACTATAGTATCGTTACTTCTAGGTCCTCTCAGTGGAGATTATTCACAATATTTTTTCTTATTTGCTCAATACAAGTATACACTAAAGTAGAATTGCCAATCGCAATTCAGAGATGCTAACCCTTGCTTCTATAAGAAAGAAACTTACTAACTACAGTACAGTTATTTGTGTATAATATTTTGTCTTTGGCTTTATGATTTTTCAAAATAACAGGCTAGTTCTTTTCTTCTCAACCTCCTTCACATTACATTATTCGTTTATAATACAATTAGGTTCATTTGTTATTATTTATATAATTTTTTGAGTTCTTTCCACATACTGTTTGGCCTGAGTAATTTATTTTTGGAATCACATACCTGTTTTAACAAACATTCAAGAAAAGTACTTTGTTTCTTTGACTAATGAATGAGAATGAGAAGAAAATTCATTATCTCCTTGACAAAACATTGTTCCTGATATTAATGAATCAATTCAAGACAGTCAAGACATGTCTAGACATAGGACACTCCAGTCCCAGTATTCTAAAATAAAAATATAATACGAAGTAGATAAAGAGATAACTAAAAAGAAACAAAACAAAAAACAAAACCTTACACAACCATTGTCTGATGCTTGGACTCTGTGTTTCCAAGGTAGTTCAAGTGGAATGTGAATAAAAACATGGGCAGACTTCCTGTTTCCTTGTACGTCCTACGCCCTATTTCCTGCTTCTTTCAAATCTCAAAGATAGAAGACTGATTGCAGTGCCTGAAAATCCCTAATATAATAATACTGATGGTTAAAAGAATCTAAACTTTTATTTCTTTTAAAAACACTTACCACATACATCCACTGTCCTAGGCATAGTAAGTGCTTTACATACATTTATCTAATTAAATGAGAGCTTTTGGGAAGACCCATTAATTCTGCTATGGTTTATATTGATGTGTTTCCTCCCTAGATGTTATACACTATTGTGCCAGTACAATCAACATCTAGTGATAATGAAAATCTAACAGCAAAGATTTGTCAAGACCAGTATTTTATGAGAAGCAATTTAACCTACTGATGCAGATGGGTATATACAGGTATTTGATAGTTAGAACTAAGAACAAACAATACAATATGGTTTCTGTGAAAAAATGAGCATATGAAACTATTTTGACAGTAAAACTACAATGCTTTATAAAGCACTTCATAGAAGGTATTTTACATAAGACAACCCACAAACTTTTGGACATCAAGACCTCTAGCCATTATATCTTTTAGCATTTTATTCATCATTCCAATATAATTACAGTCAAGTTGTCCTCTATTATTAAAACAATAGAATAATTTTTCTCAATCAATCCTGTTTTCTTCATGAAATCCTGAGTTAAAAGAACCTCTTCAAAAAACTACCAGTTGTTCAACTTCAGGGTATAATATTTATGTACTCTGGTACAATGTAAATACAGAATTATTAATAAATACCTGAACTAGATTGATCACATCAATATTTACAATAACCAACAAGGTGTCTGAGGAGGACAGAACAAATATAAGCATGGAGAATGATGCCTGAACAGGACTGCTCAGGTATACTGACCCAGAACTCAGCCACTACTAATATCAATTACAGCATCACCACACCTTTAAGTTATTAGACCATTCTTGTCATCCCTGCATAGCAGCCATTTTATCACAGTAGTGATAAAATGAAACACATGAATTACCAAGTCACAACCCCTAACATGTGCTTAACTCCAAGTTGGAATGACACCACAACCCAAGAAGTCTGCCAGTCTCCAGCACAGAGGTTTATTTATTCATTGATACTCAACTTTGTATGGTTTCCCCTTAAAACTAGGGTCAAACCATAATGGATTAGTTAGCTGTACCTAGAGAGCAATTTTAACTTGCTAAAAATATTCCACACTCATGAAACTATGTTCATGTCCCAGAAAACAGAACAGTAAGACTCCTGTTCTGGACTGGTTTTTAAATTCCTATTAAACAATTTAATTCTGTGCAAATGGTTAATAGCATAAACCAATTTCCTTAACTCATCAGTTACAACATGGGGTCCTTCTGAGGACGATCTACAAAAGGACTAGCTAGGATCCTCAGAAAAATAACAGTCTCTTTCTCTACCACAAAGTACAAAAAAGAATTATATTAATTCCCATCTGAGGAGGGGGATGCTCACAGTCCCAAGAAGCCACAACTTACTTGAAACACAAAAGGCAATGGTATTCTAAAAAATATGAACCAAGGAACCCTATCATATCCTTTGTTACTCCAATTACTTCCCATATTGGGCAACTGTTAGGCTGAATATGATGACACTGAAGAAAAGGTAAAGATAGGGCAACTCATAAGTCCTTTTCCTCTCAGTCTTTCCTTATCCATCAGTAAAGCCAAAGGTAGGATGCTGTTAGAATATGCATGTATCAAGAAGTAAAATAAAAAGTTGAGTTATTTTTTTGTGTTTCTACTGTTCTAGTAAAAACAAACTACACATACAAGTGAAGTTACAAAATACGACTGCATAATTTCAGTAATTCAACAAATAAGTTAAATATTCTTATATTTGCATTTTATTTATTTTTGTTTTTTCAGCTGAGCCATCCTGCCACCTGTTGGCAGCTCAGCGGCAGCTCAGCTCGGGCCGGGCATCGAACTGCTGTTGCTCAGAGCTCAAACTCTTGAGCGAGCTCTTAACCAACTGAGCTACTCAGCTGGCCCCTTATATTTGCATTTTAAATGGACATTGGACAATATGAAAATGAATGATAAAATTCATGCTAATTTAAATTTTTAATTTTTCTTCACTTAGAATGACATTAAATGATAAATTAAAAAAAAAAAAAAAACAGGGCCAGCCGAGTGGCGTGTTGGTTAAGAGCTGGCTTGGGATGCCAGCTCTGAGCAGCAGGGCCCCGGTTCGGATCCCACATGAGGCCCAGTGACACTACCCTCTGTAGCTAAGGTGGTGAACAGCAGCTCGACCTGGTGGGCTGCTGTGGGTTGCCAGCAACGGTGTAGGCTGCAGCCCCTGCTGCAGTGGGTTGCCATAAGCTACCGTGAGTGGCTGGCAGCCAGTGTGAGCGGCCGGCGGTCAGTGTGAGCTCACGTGAACCGCTGTGAGCGGCCATCCAACGGCCGGTGGGCAACTGCCTCACCCGGGAAGAACACAATGATAATACCAACATGGGCCAGTGAAGCAACATCCTCCACGACTAGACTGAGGAACTAAAGGACAACGGCTTGTCTATTTCCGGTCCCTGAATCCCCAGCGCTATTCACCTCCCCCAATTCCCCAATAAAATCTTAAAAAAAAAAAAACCCTATGGCAAGTCAAAGAAAAGACTGTGGAAGAAGGGGAAAAGCTATATATTTTAATTTTTTTTTAAGATTTTTTATTGGGGAATTAGGGGGATGGGAACAGTGCTGGGGAATTGGGAACAGACAAGTTGCTGTCGTTTTGTTCTTCAATCTAGTTGTGGAGGATGTTGCTTCACTGGCCCGAGTTGGCACCATCATTGCGCTCTTCTCTG
>NW_017731373.1:6324794-6348403 GCF_001890085.2 Hipposideros armiger | reverse complement strand
GCAGTGTTACTGGCCCTCATATGTGGGATCCGAACCGGGGCCCTCTGGCATCCCAAGCGAGTTCTTAACCATCGCGCCACTCGGCCGGCCCTATTTTAATATTTTTTAACAGCACTTTCCTTCTGCTTTTTGAACAAAGAGGTACACAATTTCGTTTTATCCCACAAATTATGTATGTACACAGAGTTCCCAAAATTTACAATGTTTTGACTTAAGAGTTTTTTGATTTTCCAATGCTGCGAAAGCGATACACATTCAATAGAAACTGTATTTCAAATTTTGAATTTTGATCTTTACCCAGGCTAGAGATAAGCAGTTAGATACTCTCTCATGATGCTGGGCAGCAGCAGCAAGGCATAGCTCCCAGTCAGCCAATCGATCACGAGGGTAAACAAACAATACTCTATAGTATACTCTGTTGTGAGAGTTTTTTGGATATTTTGTTTGGTGTTTTCTCATCCCATTACGTCTACAAAATGCCCATCTGTGTCTCCTGCTTCTGGTGAGAAGAAGCTGAGGAAGGCAGTTACTCTTGAGATGAAACTCAAGATAACTGCCCAACTGTAGGCTAATAGAAGCATTCTGAGCCGTATAAGGTAGACTAGGCTAGGCTAAACTATGATGTACGGTAGGTTAGGCGTATTAAATGCATTTTTTACTTATAATATTTTGCACTTATGGTGGGTTTATTGGGATATAACCCCATCATAAGTTGAGGAGCACCTGTATTGCCTGGCTAACACTCAACCTTTCCATTTCTGGACTTCTACTAAATGAATAAAAACATGAGAGCAGAGGAAATGACATAACAGCTAAACAGTACTAACTACTGTATCTGATTTTCTCTTCAGGCTTAAGGAACACAAAGCTTCATTGGTGTCCAAGTTATAGTATAAGAAAAATCAGGGAATCAGTGCTCTAAACGGAATCCAATAAGTATCCAGACATAGTCAGACATGATAAAAGGTAACCAGGAAGAGAAGGTGACAACCTTTGATACAGCTTGAATCATAACAGTGTTTTGCTACTTTATTAGTACTATTAGAGTAAAACTTTTCACGAAAAGTCAAGTTCTATGAAATATATCCCTACAAGCAGGTCTATGAAATATATGACTAATCATGCAATAACAGAAACATTAAAACAGATCAGGTCAATTCTTAAGTTAAAATACTATCCAAATTATTTATCAAGTCAGATAGAAGTAAGTATCTTTTAAAATTGCAAAGGGCCATTAAATTCAACTTTTCATTTTAAACTAATAAAACTGAGGAATAGAAAAGTTAAATGACTTGCCAAGTTCACTTGGTAATGATAGCCTTGCTGGGTAGAATAATCTTGTTTGTAGGGATTTGATTTTCATCACTTAGAATAGTTCATGCCAATCTGTTTTGTCCTGCAAAGTTTCTGTTAAGAAATCAGCTGACAGTCTTATAGGAGCTCCCTTGTAAGTACTAACTGCTTTTCTATTGCTACTTTTAAGATTCTCTCTTAGTTTTTAACCTTTGTCTTTAACCTTTGGCATTTTAATTATGGTATGTCTTGGTGTGGACCTCTTTGGATTCATCTTGTCTGGGACTCTCTCTGCTTCCTGAGCTTGTATGTCTATTTCTTTCACCGGGTTAGCGAAGTTTTCCATCATTATTTCTGCCAACAGGTTTTCAATTCCTTGCTCTCTTTCTTCTCCTTCTGGTAAATAAGTCATTTTATTAGGTTTTAAAATTGTATTTCTAATCACACCAGAGACAAACTTGGCAAAAAGAAATTCAAGTACCACACAAATGTAAGAAACAAAAAATAAAGGCACTTAATATCTCACTCTTAAGTCAGTGTATATCCACATAAATATAAAATACGTAAAATAAGCAGTAGGCTCAAAACTTTTTTTAAATCAAAAATATAAAATCTAAGGAATCTGAACAAATAAGATTACCTTGTTAGAATCTTGATTTCTTAAAATGAGTCAAACATTAACTTCCTAGAGGTATCATTTATAATCATATTTCTAATTTAAATTAAAAAATAAATATTTGTTCAAAACAATACAAGAAAAAAATGCAAATCTTTCTATCAATACTGTTCCTCATTCACTGAAAAAATTGAAAAGCCAATAGTAGAAATGCTACTGTAGAAAAAGTTTAGAGGACTTTAAAGATTTAAATTAATTTCTAGGGCCGGCCGAGTGGCACAATGGTTAAGAACTGGCTTGGGATGCCAGAGGGCCCCGGTTCGGATCCCACATATGAGGGCCAGTGACACTGCCCTCTACAGCTAAGATGCTGAACAACAGCTCAACCTGGAGCTGGGCTGCCGTGAGTTGCTGGCGACAGTGTAGGCTGCAGCCCCTGTGGCAGTGAGTTGCCATGGGCTACCGTATGTAGCCAGCACCCAGCATGAGCGGCCAGCAGCCGCAGTGAGCGGCAGTCCAGAAGCCAACGACTGATCTGCCTCGCCCGGGAAGAGCACAATGATGGTGCCAACTTAGGCCAGTGAAACAACGTCCTCCACAACTAGACTGAAGAACGAAACGACAGCAACTTGTCTGTTCCCCTTCCACCAATTCCCCAGCACTGTTCCCATCCCCCCAATTCCCCAATAAAAATCTTTAAAAAAAAATTTAATTTCTAAAAGTATGCTGAATCTATTTGACATAATAAATACATAAGTTACTGGGTAAAAAAGTCTATTCCACCTCCCATTCCCATCTCACTCCTTTTCCCACTTGCTCTTCTTGGGTCTCAGAGAAGGCTGGGGTCTTGACCAACTGAATGCCTGGCTGTAATCCAACATTAGCTTAATGAAGTGCTGGCAACTTTTAGGCATTACAGCTTTCTCCTAAAAGAGAGGAACCACAGGCAAAATTGTGCTAACAGAGCTCTTTACAAAAAGTGCTCTTGAATCCTTTCTGCTGCATGTTAATTTTAAGCAACCACTGTGATTTCCAACATTTTACTGCATTATAATTACAGAACAATCCTAAAAGGAAAATGTACATAGTCTTGAAATCATTCAGCAACAAAAATTAAATTATTTGTTAAGAAGCTGGGTTATTTACTATGTTGAGAATCCTTGATCAATGCTACATGATCTCTTAATCTGGTACTTAAACAAATTTTTATAAACTATATGTGTTATATGTGCTAACAACTAACATTTTAACACCCCTTTTTTTAAAAAAATAAAACCAAAAATAATGCTAATTTATAGCAAAATTTAAAATATTACATAATGAAGATTTATCATCTTATTGACATATTTATTCTCATTTTGGAGTATCTTTCCTCTGAAATGTTTCAGGAGAGTTCTTAGTACACTGTGATTGTTTGTATCAGATACCTGAAAAATTTGTACACACTGTAGTAAAAAACATCTACAATTAATTTTTTTTTAATTTTTTTAATTCATTTTTAGGACCATGTTCCTTTTAGGTATCGCCACCACATGCCATCCAACTTTATGATTACACATAAAGAGGAGTTGAGGTGTAAGGTCCCATTGGCAGTCTTCACCAGTTCCCCCTCACTCACTACTGCAGTGTTGGGTGGCAAGCAAACAAAAGATATTTGCATATTCAATAGGTTGAGTGGCATCTAATTGAAAGAAAGCTGCCAACCTTTGCCTGGCTTAGATAATAATGTTATAAAATGTTCATTTTATTGTATACCTTTTCATACAATTTGAATTTTTGATTATGTACATATATTATTTTGAACTAGCTGCATTTCTTTAAGTTACTGGTTTAAACTATTTTATCTAAATCAAACATAATTTAGGAGTTCAAAATTCAGTACTCAAATTATACATTGTAGAAGCAGAATTAATTTAAATAAGAAAAAGTTTCAATTGATTTACATCAATGAACACAAAAAACTAATCAAAAATAAGTTTCACAAGTAGTAAGTAGTTCAACTGAAAATTAAGAGAATTTCTAGTGATAAAGTTAAAGATTTTAAAACTGCATTTTTAGCTAATTCATTTTGAGACCTGAACATAAGTATCATTTGTTATGAAAATCACAATGTAGGAATAAAAACAAATTTAAAATTTCTCTTTAGATTTAGTATAACCATTATGTTCATTAACCATGAAAATACAGCAATGTGTACTATTATTATACTCCACTAAAATGTAAGACCACTTGCTCTTTTAGTACTCTAAAAAACACTTTTCAGTCAAGACAGTTCAAATCTTTCTTTGTATCATTCAATTTGAGTCTAATTCTACAGTCAAAGAATACTACATTAAACATTAACTAAAGCCACTGGGCAGCTGAGCAAAGGCAGGATATTCTATATTCTATAGCTGCATTAAACTATCCTTTCAACAGTCCTAAGTGAGCACAGCAGAAAGACACTATACATTAGGAAGAGCAGCAGGCTCAGAAGTAACAGAGTGAAAAAACTCACAAGGAATTTGATCTGCCTAACGGTATTTAAAATAACACAAGAATGTACCTGATAGCAAAGAAAGTGCTGGGATATCTCCCTACTTTGCTCTTTAAGCAAATGCTGATAAAACTATTCATAATTGGACCGGCCGAGTGGCTCGATGGTTAAGAACTCGCTTGGGATGCCAGAGGGCCCCGGTTCGGATCCCACATGTGAGGGCCAGTGACACGGCCCTCCACAGCTAAGATGCTGAGCAACAGCTCAACCTGGAGCTGGGCTGCCATGAGTCGCCAGCGACGGCGTAGGCTGCAGTCCCTGTGGCATCCCTGTGGCAGTGGGTTGCCATGGGCTACCGTATGTAGCCAGCACCCAGAGTGAGCGGCCAGCAGCCGCAGCCAGCAGCCGCAGTGAGCGGCCATCCAGAAGCCGGCAACTGATCTGCCTTGCCCAGGAAGAGCGCAATGATGGTGCCAACTTGGGCCAGTGAAGCAACATCCTCCACAACTAGAATGAAGAACAAAATGACAGCAACTTGTCTGTTCCCCTTCCCCCAATTCCCCAGCACTGTTCCCATCCCCAATTCCCCAATAAAAATACATAAATAAAAAATAAATACGTAACTAAATCTATTGAATAAAATAAAATCCACCAGTCCCTACTGACATAAACAAATAAATAAAATAAATGGGGAGAAGGGAAAGTTCTTTATAGTAGAATGATAATTAATAAATGTGGAAGAAATACGAGGTTTAAAAAAATCACCATTTGGCAAGAATCATCAATGAATGCTGAAACTAGTCTGATGAGAAATAGGATATTCACACAGTCTCAAATATCGCTTCACAAGTTGCTTTTTAATTACAAAGGGAAAAATAGTAACTTTATCTAGTAGATATCACCTTAACCAAGTGATTAAAGTTAACATCAACAGTAATGAGGCAAATTGACATCATGAGTCCCAGATACGATGCACTGAAAAGAACCCAACATTACTTCTGTGATATTTCTACAAAAAATGCATTATCTGACTCTAAGCATGAGGAAATATCAGATAAATTCAAACTGAGGGACATTTTACAAAATAATTGATCTGTACTCTTCAAATATGTCAAGGTCATAAAAGACAAAGAAAAGATTGAGGAGCTGTCACAAATTAAGGGAGTATAAACAGACGTAACAACTAAATGTAATAAATGCATGATCCTGGAGTGGTCTCCTGCACAAGAAAAATATTTTTTTCTTTGGCTATCAAGAAAAAACACTATTAGAACAATTAACAATATTTGAAGACCTCTAGATTTAAAAAAATGGTATTGTATCAGTTAACTTCCTGATTTTGATAATTGCATTGTGATTATATAAGAAGACGTCTTCATGTTTTTAGGATATACACTGACATATTTAAGGCTATCATGTCTTCAGTTTACTCTCAAATGTTTCAGAAAAAGATAATATGAACATACACAGAAAATGACGACAAGGCAAATGTAGTAAAATATTGACATTTGAGGAAGCTAGAAATTCCTCTGCATATATGAAGGAATTCTTTCTATTATTCTTGCAACTTTTTATAAATCTAAAATAATTTCAAAATAAAATGTTTAAAAAAATGTTATTGCCAACAACAGTGAGGCAGGCTCATTAGTCCAGAAGACGCCATGTCAGCAGAGTATCCGAGGAACTATTTTACGGTAGGATAAAGTAGAATAAAAGCATATGGGAGAGGGCCGGCCAAGTGGCGCGATGGTTGAGGGCTGGGTTGGGACACCAGAAGGCCCCGGTTCGGATCCCGCATGTGGGGGCCAGTGACGCTGCCCTCCACAGCTAAGATGCTGGGCGGCGGCTCAACCTGGAGCTGGGCTGCCATGGGTCGCCGGCAACGGCGTAGACTGCAGCCCCTGTGGCAGTGGGCTGCCATGGGCTACCGTGTGTAGCCAGCAGTCGCAGTGGGCGGCCGTCCAGAGGCCAGCGACTGATCTGCCTCGCCCAGGAGGAGCGCAATGATGGTGCCAACTTGGGCCAGTGAGGCAACATCCTCCACAACTAGACTGAAGAAAAAAACGACAGCAACTTGTCTGTTCCCCTTCCCCCAATTCCCCAATAAAAATCTTTTAAAAAAATAAGTAAATAATAAATAAAGCCAAGAAAAAAAATTAGATTCTTGTTTCTTAAAATAAGAGAAATGCAGAGGAAAAGAATATCAATAAAAAATAAATTAATTAAAAAAAAGCATATGGGAGAGTATGACCGTCGAGGGTGCAGGATTTTAATGAACACTTTGAAACATTTGAAACTGCAGTAATTATGGATTATGGGAACTAAGAGAAAAGTAAAAAAGACTGGCTTAGTGCCAACTGGAAACAATAGCATTTACTGAACATTTAGCTGGACAAATAGCAAGTTGCAAAAGAGTTCAAATAGCAAAGATATGGCAAATGATTATAACTGAGAACCTTTCTGTTTAGAATTTGGAAAGAGTATGGCATCTTGTATTGGACTCTGCAGCTCTCTCCATCTAGGTACTGAGCATACAGTGAACATGGTGTGTGATATCTTCAAACTTGAAGTCAAGTCAAAAGTCAAAGTTGTTGGGCGGTCTGATGGCTCAGTTGGTTAGAGCGCATGCTCTGAACAAGGCTGCCAGTTTGATTCCTGAATGGGATGGTGGGCTGTGACCCCACCCCCCGCCACAACTAGATTGAAAACAGTGAATTGACTTGGAGCTGAGCTGCGCCCTCCACAACTATTTAGATTGAAGGACAACGACTTGACTTGACTTGGTGCTAACGGGTCCTGGAAAAAACACACTGTTACCCAATAAAAAAAATTTTTTAAAGAAAAAGTCAAAGTTATCAAACTGTCTGGGACCCTTACGACTAGTAGTTACGGATTAACGTCATCAGGCCAAAAGTTCCTAAATGGAGCTTCTGTGCCCTCCTGAAGGAAGACAGATTAACTACTACTCTTTGGACTATGTGGAGCACAGATGGCAAATAAGACTAAGAACTCTGAGTTTTACACATTATTTTCAGGATAAAAAAAACTTTCCTTAAAAAGAAAGAAACTTTGACATACTCTACAACATGGAGGAACCTTGAGGACATTATGCTAAGTGAAATAAGCCAGTCACAAAAAGACAAATACTGTATGATTCCAATTATACGAGGTACTTGGAGTCAAAATGAGAGTCACAAAGTACAATGGTGGTTGCCAGGGGTTAGGGAGATGGGGGAAGTTGAGTTATTGTTTAATAGATATAGAGTATATTTTAATTTGTTTTGATTTTACAAATGAGTTATGGAGATAAATGGTGGTGATGGTTGCACAACTTTATGAATATATTTAATACACCTGAACTGTACACTTAAAATGGTTAAAATGATAAATTTTAAATTATGTGTGTTTTACCACAAAAAGATAACGCAGGAAGGAGATAGAAGGATATACTGATTCAAAATGACCAATAGGATAACCAGTCAAAACCAGTATACATCAGAGAGAAAAGTAAGTTTGAAGTACCAATTACTCTTCAAAGATTTTATGTATGTAATGCAGATGTCTTGGTAATACAGGTATGGTAATAGTTCTACATCTCTTGCTGACAGATAAAAATGGAAATGTATAGGAAATCCTCTCAACTTGGCAAACATTTCGGTCCTTTATAAAATACTTCAAGCTTTTGATAACTTATTATAAACCAACTTGCATATAAAGTATAACAAATACATTTCTCCAGAGAACTATCAATAACATTGTATGGCTTTTTTCAGCAATTCCACTACAGTGAACTCTGCTTGGCTGAAATCCTAAAGTTGTTTGGTGAGCAGTATAGGTATGTAGTGACTTAATGGGATACTTAAATCATGATGAAATATTATTTTGAGACTGAAAATAATTACTGCACCTTGGAGTCTGAGGCCTTTTTTAGAACTGAGAATTAGGTAAAAGTCACCTGACTAAAGTAAAAATTTTTAAACAGAAAATATAAGCTGAAGGAAAATACATAAGCTTCACTCACTGGCAAAACTGACAGATTTTATACCTGCTAGAAAATGTGAAAATGGTACCATTTTTAAAATAATACCTGCCTACTTTCATGTCTTCTTCACTCTCACTCTTACTCTCTCATTTCCCTCTAATGTCTCCCAAGCGTGGATTTCTAGGAACATTGAAAGTATGGGAAATTTAAGAAATGGGCTTTTCTCCTTCTATCTACTTGGTTTTATCTGCTATTACCATTACCTACTAACCTTCAGGTTTTACTTCATTCCTTCAAAACTATCAAACAGTCAATTCTGCCCATTTAATTTTTTCTTTCAGTAAAATTTCTGCATGATCACAATTCATATCCCCAAGAGAAGGGCCAAATGATATGTTCAATCTTTAAGTAAACACAGTAGTAACTGCAGTAATTGCAGGACTAATAGAAAAATAAAGGAAGTTATCAGGAAAAGAAATTGTGGCTAACAAGTCAATATTATCCTAAAATTAATGGAAAAAGTTAAGTGATTGCTTTTCCCTATTAAGCCAAATTCACACAGAATTTTTAATTATGAGATTAAATTAGTAGAAAACCTACACAGTAATACTTCAATAAGTGCAGTCCAGCATGATGCATATCAAACTTAAGAATTAATATTCAGCTTATATTCAGTACTAATCTGTGGTATTACAAGTCAGGATGGTGGCCCCAAAAAAGGCACAATAGGGCTTCTGGAGTTCTGTTAATATACAGGGTACTGGTTATACGTGTGTTTCATTTGGTGAAAATTCATCATGCTATGTACTCAGAATTTATGCACTTACCATATACCTTAAAAAGTCAAATATGAATATAGTTTGGCTCCTAAAAGCTAATCTCCAATTTATTTGGACTTAATTGTTTTTCTTTATGAGTCTATAATATGTAAAATAACCTTTATTTTTCAAAATTAAAGTTCTGAGAAATTCATAACAATGTTACCCTCCACCCAAAAAGGTGCTAATTATAAATAATTCTCTTAAATCAAGATAATTTTTAAAGGATATGAAAATTTCTGTAAAGAAAACAATTAAGAAAAGAATTTTAATATATTGGGATATTGCACGCTAGAAAAGCTTCTTCTGAGAGGCTAAAAAGGAAAACTAATGGAAAGCCTTTCTTTAACTTATACTCTCCATACGTCTACTAGTTTTTAAATAATAGAAGATAACAAAGCCACGAAAGCTACATCTCTTGTGAATGTTTAGAAATCTACAATTAAAATAGAAAACTGTGTAAACTTCTGCTGCTGAAGTATCAGATTAGGAAAACAGACTCTGCCAACTATGTCAGGTCTTCTGGCAGTTAGCCATAAAAACCCTTATTTCACTTAAATTTCACTCTAATTCTGCCCTCGTTATTCCAATGCCATTTAGAGCTTTCATTTACAATAAGAGACCTTCACTGGTCAAACTCTGTAATTACTAATAATTTAAGGTCTAGTTAGAAGAATTTTTTGATTAGACATTAGAGACTGCAGTCGTGTCCACTTTATTTTCTATAGTCCAAGTATGAAAACTAGCAGCCTCCAGTATTATTTGAAAGTAACTAAGGATGAGAAAAAGTTGCACTAATGAGACACTACTTAAGGATATATGAATGAGCAGTTATTTGTGATATGGTGGGAAAGACTATCAACAAAAAACAACAAAAATCTCAAAGTGATACTCTGAATATGTGCCTACATTGGGAAGGAAAAAAAAAAAAGGTTACATGTGCTTTAAATGAGAATACAAATGAGACATGACCCAAGTCTTCAAACATTACAATGAGTCTTTTAAGAACAGGACAAACAGGAAAGTCCTCATCTACAAAGGGCTGTATGACTAGAAATTATTCTTGTAGTATGTATTCTCTGCATCATAAAGAGCGTCCAGAGAGATGGACTCTACCCCTATTCTTTGAATAATTCCTTGAGGCAAAATATTTTCCATGTTTATATTTTTCCAAATAAAAAAAGTACAGATAATACTCATACATATTTGTAATGCTTACTGAAAACTTAAAAAAAAATAACATAGATCTCTAAAATAAACATTTGAGGGAAATAGGTTTTCAAAACTAATTCAACTATACATCCTAAATTCAGAAATAGTCCTTGCTATGTAAACAACAGTGTATCACAGAAATAGGTATGTAATGATACCAAAATGTTACTTGACAGTACTAGAAGCAAACTCCAACCTGCCACCACCCTTGTCCATCCTGACTACTACAACTGCCTGACCAGTCCTCCTGTTTTTCCTATAGCTCCTCTCTAATCCTTTCTACCTACAAATCAAATTGATCTTTGAAAAATGAAAATTAGATCATGAAGTTACCCTGTTTCTCAGAATAAAGTTCAAACTCTTCATCTTTCTACCATGACCTAAAAGGCCCCACATGATTTGGCTCCTGCCTGCAACCCCTTGTCGTGCATCTCTCTCCCTAGCTCATTATACTCTAGTCATACCCGTCTCCGGATTCTGTAAAATACGGAGCTCTCTCCCATCTCCCAGCCTTGGTACTTTTTTGTTCCTCTAACTGGAATGCTCTTCCTACAATTATTCACATATCTGGTTCATTTCAATTCTTCAGATAGCACCCAGGAGGAAGGCTTCATTGACTACCTTAACAAAAGTGGCCTTCCCAATTCCCCTCTAATATAGCCCTGTGGCATTTATTATAATCTCTATTACTTTGTACTTACCTATTTACTACTTATTTATGATGTCTGCCCAACAAGAATGTAGGTGCCATTGGAGGCAGGGGTCCAGATGCCTTGTTCATGGCTACAAGATACTATGACATTCTCTTAACCTAACTCTAATCTTCATTTAAAAAAACATGTAAAAGCTAGAGTACAGAATGTAAGGGCTCCTACCTGGTTTTGCTCCACATCTCCTTACAACACCATTAATCAGTGTTTAAATGCCAGAAGACATAGGAAAACCACAAGAATATTAAAAAAAATCAGCAAGCATTTTAGCTTAGTTCACTTCAAGAGTGTTACAAACTTGCCTTCTTTCTCCTTAAATTTAGGATGTCTTCAAACTTATTTTAACTGCTTCCCTATAGAGAGGCACTAGGCTGAGTTGCCTCCCCGCCTCCTTCATTAAGTGTACTTGGCAATATTAGGTGCAGTACAGCATATAATTTGCTTCACATACAGCCCTTTTTTTAATAGCCAGTTTTTTGCACATGTAATTTTTAAAGAGCTGAGAAATTTCCCCAAAAACCCTGCAAAAGAAAAACTCTAAACATGACAATATGAATAAGCATTTTTAATTTAAATTATCTCTACTTTTCCCTAGGAAATGTAATCATTAAACACTGAAACCGGAGAATCATTTTCTCTTATTACTGTGATCTACTTAAATGAGATTACAGATCAAAAGTTCTCAGGGTTAATGAAACATGGTATTTTTTAAGGGAAGAATTACTTACTAACCCTGTTCCCAACTTAATATACTACAGATTTAAGTTATCAATAAAAGTTGCAAGCTCAAGAAAATTATAAGGCACTCACATCAAGGAAATATATTGTCACTCCATCTGTAAAACCCAAATAATTCAAGCACACAATATCTCTGATGAACCATTTAATATAGATCATAAAACACATTCCCTAATAATTACAATGAGGCTTCTTTTCCTACATCTCTTTATGACATCCTCTACCTTTTTCTATTATTTGTTTTTCATTTCAAGTGTTTCCTGTTACCTGATTTTAATTTTGTGGTCAAAGTAGATATGGAGAGATATCCCAAAAACTCCAATGATCAGGATAAAAGTAGTGAGAGGAATGTGGCTTGTAAATACAACCCTGAACAGTATCAGCAATCTTTACATGCATACCTCTGTTCTGGACTGCTAATTGCTAATTTATTATTCTGGACTTTTATTGCTAATATCTCTTTAACTATCTATACTCCCCTCACAACCCTTTCCCAGCAAACAATGATATGCCATTAGCCAGATCTCAATCCTTCAGAGCTCAGTACAGCAGGTGAGCCAATCTTAAATAAGGCAGAATATACACATACCAAATAACCTCAGCCTTCATCACCACCCCAGCTCATCTAGGGGCTCCGTAGGATGACTGTCAATCAGACCTAAAACTCAGTAGCCATAAAAGTGACAGAGGACTCAGGTTGCTGGATTTTCCCCTCCTCATTTTTTGTGCAGTCAAGCCCACTTGACTAGGCCTCTTAGCCTCTGTCCCTGCTCCTTAGAGTCAGCTCACATCTACGCTCCCATGTTACCACACATTTGATCATTGTGCTTTGGCCATCTAAAAAATATCTCCAAAAGTAGGACAATTCCCTTAGCCCAACCTCAAGAGAACTATGAGCTCTACTCCATGCCTGTCCAACCACAATGACTTATCCACTGCCCAAATTATTACTATCTTTTTTTGTTACTGTCTATAAGCATTCTGTATATCTTATTAATATTTCAAATTTGGATTTTTTTAACCCATTCAGCAGTTGAACATGCATTATTATATTTATGTTCTTGTCCAATAATAGGGTAAGTTTGTCAAATACTGGCACCATAATTCATACTTCTTTCACACCCTAACAGTTAGAATATTCATATTCAATGTACATGTTAATTTGGAAACAGAATTGATCAAACAGTAGTAAAAAAAAAAAAAGAAAGTGGCAAGAACGATGGGATAAGTGTGTTCAAAGCGAGGGGGAGTATTTTTTTTTTCTTAAAAGATTTTTATTGGGGAATTGGGGGAAGAGGAACAGACAAGTTGCAGTCCTTTTGTCCTTCAGTCTAGTTGTGGAGGACATTGTTCACTGGCCCAAGTTGACACCATCATTGCGCTCTTACCGGGCGAGGCAGATCAGTCGCCGGCTTCTGGACGGCTGCTCACTGTGGCTGCTGGCCGCTCATGCTGACTGCTGGCTACACATGGTAGCCCATGGCAGCCCACTGCAGCAGGGGCTGCAGCCTACAATATCGCCAGCGACTCAGGGCAGCCCCGCTCCAGGTTGAGCTGTTGTTCAGCATCTTAGCTGTTGAGGGCAGTGTCACTGGCTCTCATATGTGGGATCCGAACCGGGGCCCTCTGGCGTCCCAAGCCAGCTCTTAACCAACGCGCCACTCAGCTGGCCCGAAGGGGAGTCTTTTGAGAGGGATTAATGGCAATGTGTCTTTTACTGTAAAATTTTTTTTTATTTGAACATTCACTGTATTGTTTGATCACACCTTGTATTTAACCTCTGTGCACTTGTTTCCTCATCTATGAAAAAAAAAATCTATTTTAGCAAAGCTGATATAGGATCATATGAAATAAAGTAAAAATGCCTGTCACAAGGAGATATGCAATGATTCAATAAGTAGTTATTGTTAGAAGTATACACCACTAAACAAAATACTTTATCTGTTACTGTTTTCCTAATTCTAAATTAGGAAAAATATCTACCTTTTAGCTGCTTTGATTAGAGAAAAATATATATGAAAACACTCTGCATTACATTTGACATACAGTGGGCATTCATAAAGAAGGATGTTACTATTATTAAACAATAGCTATTTAACTTTGTTACTCGCAATAGAATCTAAAATAGTCCTCTGTATTCAAGTATTATTTTATTAATGTCACATATTTTTGGTAAATCTTTTATACAACAGGTTCCTTTAAACAATGAAATATTCATTAGCTGCAGAAATCCACTGCTTCTCCAACACAATTCTCAAGATAATTACTGAAGACATGACTCAGTTGAATCTCACAGGACTCTCTTTTCAAACACCTTAACTAGATACCATCTTCTAAATAACAAATTCTCTAATTAGTGACTTAAATAAGTAAAATGAGCTGAAAAGAAGGAATCAATTCACTTAATTGACAGGATGATAAACACGACCCACAGAAATTTTAGTACTCCTGACTGTATAAACTTCTTTCTGATATTGCCATTTATTTAATTATCCAGCGTTCTCTTTTCAAATATAATTCTTTGCTTTAAGTAATAGCTCCACAACTTTCCATTAAAGCTACTGTTTAAAAATGTCTGAATTCACAAACCTACAAGAGCTTACACAGTCAAAGAAAGGTATGCTTCTTTGGAGTCTACACCAGTACAGAACTCAAAGGCAAGAGCAACAAGGCCAGACCAAGCTGGGACAGTTTGGGTGGAAAGTGACAGATAATATAAAAGAAAATTAAGTAAATTACTTTTTCTCCCTCCTCCTTCAGACTTCCCCCAACTCTGTCCCTTTACCTTTGGCTACCATTTTTCTATCCTACATCTGTACCACAGCCTATGAAAGATGACCACTAGAATGGACAACTAGAATGACAAAAGTATTCCAGTTAAAGTTATATATTCCCATACACTAACTGCAGAGAACAGGTTCTAACTCAAACTTGTTCTAAATACATTAAATGAATATACATATTAGGCATTTTAAACCATTGGTATTAGTCATCTATTTACTTATTTGAGGCTCCTTTAACTTTTATAAGCTTGAAACCTAAATAACCAAGGTTCTTGGAAATCTTTAAATTAAAATAATAGGTAAGGCTTGAAACAAGAGCTAAAAATGTCTAAGTTCCCATGTTCAGACATTTTAAGCAATTGATATTAATCACCTATTTACCATGACAAGCAAAAAATCTGTTTTGACATGTTAGAAGTATATTTTATGCATTTTAAATTAGCTGCCCCTAAATGACACTTTTCACTACCCAAACAGGACAATTTCTCTACTTGGAATTCATTGATTAAAAGGCAACTTGGCAGGCAGGCCAAGTGGCTCAGTTGGTTAAGAGCTCACTCAAGAGTACGAGCTCTGAGCAACAGCGGTTCGATGCCCGGACCGAGCTGAGCTGAGCTGCCGCTGAACTGCCAATAGGTGGCAGGATGGCCCAGCTAAAAAAAAAAAAAAAAAAAAAAAAAAAGCAACTTGGCTATATAAGCACCAGTAGAGCATTGCAGTTAAACAGCACAGATTGTGTCTGTTATTACAGCTCTACCTGAGTCTGTATTCCAGCTTTATCAGCTATGTTGCCTTGGGCAAGTTTCTTAATTCCTCTGTGCCTAAAATTCCTCATCTGTAAATGAGAATAATAGTATCTACCTCATATTATTATTATTATTATGAGTTAATATATATACAACACTAAGAATAGTCCCAAGTGGTTAAATTATCTAAACATTAAAAAAAAACTACAGACCTACATTCTATAAGATGAAATTTTTCATAATTACAGATATGATGAAGGCTTTTCTAAGATAACACAAAACCAAGAATGTCATAAAGGATAAAAAATTTTAATTGGAGAAAATAACTTTTATATAAATATCATCTTCAAATCAAGAAGAAAAAGAAACAAATTAGAAAAACTAATCTGATACTTGAACAGATAATTCAGAGAAATGCAACTGGCCAATAAGCATACCAAAAAAGTTCGGCTTTATTAATAATTAAAGTACTGCAAACTCAAACAAAATACAATCCTTCTGCTTTGGTAAACATTGAAAAGATTGATATTATACAGTATTTGGAAAAGGTATAAGAAAATGGAAATTCTGATATACTGCTGGTAGAAGAGGAAACTGGTACAATCTTTTGGGGAGAAATTTGGAAGTTCTTATCAAAATTTTAAATGTGTCAACTTTGACCAAATATTTTACTTTTAGAACTATCCTGACATGAATAATCATAAACTTTTGTGTATGATATACATGATTCCACCTTTGTTCAAAAAACAGACTAATTGTACACAGATGTTTATTTATAGTGCATACAAAGAAGTATGAAAGATTATACACCAAACTATTAACAGTGGTTACATCTAGGGTATGGGACTGAGATAAAGTAAAGAAGGAATGTATCTTTTTATTTTCTATACTTCATTTTATTTCATTTATTATCATTTTAATATCTTTTTTACAATGATCTTGTATTACAACTTTAGGATTCTAAATATAAAGATTTTTAAAAGAAATAAACACAAAGTCTAAAAGCAAAAACAAGTCTTAAAATACAAACCAAAGTCAACACAAGTTTATCTTATTACTTCCTACAGTCATCAAGTCCTGTTTCCCAAATTCTTTTCCTAAATACTTAGAAAGATCACATTTACTAGAAGTTGGGGGACGGACATCATGAGACTGAATACTGAGCTGTAAGTAGAAATGATGTAAATCTCTTCTAAGCAGAGTATGTTATTGCCATGAAAGACTTTCTCATACTTTCTTTTACCTCTGGCACAGCACCAGTAACTTTCAAGATGGTAGCACTCTATCAGTCCAGATCTCTGAATGATGAACAGAGTATCACTGCCAGTCTTCAATGGACAAATAGCATGAGAAAGAAATAATGACTGCTATTTTAGAATAACCTAGCCTACCGAACTGATACACTGATACAACATGCCTTAACACACTGGCTTTTAATTGCAAATAACTAGAATTTAATCTACTTTCAGTTAATGAATTTAATCTATTTTTATTAACAGGGTGATATGAAAGATAAGGCCTACTGGCTGCTTAGTGTACAAATCCAAGCTGACTTAGTACAAATCTAAGACTCTTATTTTGCTCTTAAAAGAGGAATTTAACAACAAGGACCAGAAAAACTGAATTTCTTATAAACCTAAGAACAATGATTCCTAGAGAAGAACTGGATAAATGGAAAAAGTTGGTGCCAAAAGCTACACTTAATTTATAGATCAACATTTTTCATAACATTTCATCAACTAACACATTGGTTTAGCCAGAGGAAAAAATAATTAAATACCCCAGAAAAAATGTCTCTCACGAAAAACTTTGTTTCAATAAGTAACATGAATAACTTCATCTCCTGATATCATTTAGCGGTTTTTAATCTTGCCCTTGTCACCGCAATATGGTCCTTTGTGTAGTAAATAAATATAAAAAGTTACTCTTCACAGTAGACTGGCCCCTAGGGGTTCTAATCACTAACAACAGATGGAAACATTAAAAACTTATCCTCAACTAAATATGTCATCATCACTCTTCTGATCTAACAGTTGCCCCTTCCCAAAAATTAAATTTTTAATCTCCAATGAAAAATTTTATTACCCATCAACATTTGCATATACCTGCAAAACCTAAAACATCTGTTGTCATTTACAGCAAAATAAGAGACCATAACTAAGACACAGCTCAGTCTGAGCAATTATTCCTAAATGATTAAAATGCCAATATTTTCAGATGCCTAAAATATTCCAAGTATATTACAGCTTCAGGCTAACACTGTATATATTATATTATATTAATGCTTTGCTTTGGAGTTATAGAGGCCTGAGTCTGCATCCCAGGTCTCCCTTTTTCTCAGGTTACTCATCTGTAAAATAAGAAAAAATAATAGCCCTGATAAGTCTGTTTAGAGGTTAATGAGGTAACAGAGTAAATATGTAAGGCACTTCTGGATATACTTGTATGACGACAGCTCTGATGGCCATTCCAAAAACAGAATTCCAAAATTGCTTTGAAGGGTGGAATAGGCACTGGCGTTGGTGCACAGCTTCCCAAAGGGAGTACTTAGAAGGTGACTGTGGTGATATTGAGCAATGAGATATGTAGCACTTTTACTAGGATGAGTTCACGAACTTAATTGTCACACCTTGCATGTATAAATATAAAATCACCTTAAAACATGTATATGGAAAAGAGTTTAAAAGAAAATCAAAGGCCGGCCAAGTGGTGCGTTGGTTAAGAGCTGGCTTGGGATGCCAGAGGGTCCTGGTTTGGATCTCACGTATGAGGGCCAGTGACACTGCCCTCTACAGCTAAGATGCTGAACAACAGCTCAACCTGGAGCTGGGCTGCCATGATTCACCGGTGACGGCAGGTGGGTTGCCATGGGCTACCATGTGTAGCCAGCAGCCAGCGTGAGTGGCCATCCAGAAGCCGGCAACTGATGTGCCTCGCCCGGGAAGAGCGCAATGATGGTGCCAACTTGGGCCAGTGAAGCGACATCCTCCACAACTAGACTGAAGAACAAAAGGACAGCAACTTCTCTGTTCCCCTTCCCCCAATTCCCCAATAAAAATCTTTAAAAAAAAGAAAAGAAAATGAAGGTATTAAGGGTCCTTACATTTGGATGAGCAGGATTCTGAATCTTTTTATTTTCCTTCTTGTTTGTTATATTTTTATGAAATAAGCATGTACATTTCTCATAAACTTTTACTTAGAATAGTTTTGCTTTACAAAAAAAATACAAAGATAGTACAGAGAGTTTCTTGTATGCCCCTCACCCTATTTCCCTGATTATTAACTTTTTACGTTACTATGGTACATTTCTTACAACTAATGAACCAACATTGGTACATAACTATTAATCAAACTCCACAGTTTATCATATTTCACTAGTTTTCCCCTAATGTCTTTCTTTTGTTCCAGGATACCATTTAAGATACCACATTATATTTAGTCATCATGTCTCTTTAGGCTCCTCTAGACTATGACAGTTTCTCACTTTCCTTGTCCTTGACAGTTTTGAGGAATACTAGTCAGGTATTTTGTCGAATGTCCCTCATTTTGAAATTGATGTTTTTCTCCTGGTTAGACTAAGACTGTGGGTTTTGGGGCCAGCCGAGTGGTGCATTGGTTAAGAGTTGGCTTGGGACGCCAGCTCTGAGCAGCAGGGCCCCAGTTCGGATCCCACATGAGGGCCAGTGATGCTGTGTCCTCTATAGCTAAGATGGTGAACAACAGCTCAACCTGGAGCTTGGCTGCCGTAAGTCACCGGCGACGGCATAGGCTGCAGTGGGGCTGGCGTTTTCGTGCGCCACCGTGCACAGCCGTCCAATGGCCAGTGACCGATCTGCCTCACCCGGGATGAGTGCAATGATAATACCAACATAGGCCAGTGAAGCAATGTCCTCCACAAGTACACTGAAGAACAAAAGAACAACTTGTCTGTTCCCTTTCGTCGATTCCCCAATGCTGTTCCCCTCCCCCAATTCCCCAATAAAATCTTTAAAAAAAAAAAAAAAAAGACACTGGGTTTTGTACAGGAAATCCACAGAGATGAAGTGGCATTCTCTCACATCACATCAATAATACTATCAACATGACTAATCATTGATTATATTAATCTTAATTACTTGAGACAGTATGCCAGATTTCTCCACTGTAAAGTTACATTTTCCACTCTGTACAGCTTTTGAAATCAGAAAAATGTAAGTAAATTTTCTTAAGTTTTAATTTCATGTAAGTTTTTAATGGTTAATATAGTCACATGACCCAAAATTCAAAAGGTTTCTAAAGTCACCGAAAAGTCCCCCTTCCTCCCGTCTCCCAGCTTCCAAGTTCCAGCCCCCAATCAACCAATGTTAATGGATTTCTTAATTTTTAAAAAATGTACTTCTAGTGAGGGTTTAAACATGATGAACATATACTGAGAAGTCACTCTAGTTCAAGTTAACATTTTTATAGTGATTTAGGAATACCTTAACTATACAGGTTCCGATAAAGAAAAAAATTATATGTTTCCAAAATACTTCTATCACTTCTCTCCCTCCTATACACATATAAACACATCTTGTCCCTTTTATGTTAAAAAAGTCAATCACACCAAGAAATTTCGTAGAATTCAAATAGTGTCCAAATTACTTATTGATCCATTCCAGCATTTCCAAAATAGAATGTATTAACATATTTCACAAGCACTAAACCAGTGGTTGCAACAGGAGTTACTATTAGTATCACCTGGGCAGCCTTTTAACACTCACATATCACTGCCCCCTAAGACCTAATGAATCATTTCATCCCTTAGGGTTGGGAGCCAGGCCAGGCACATCTATGTTGAAAAAGGCTACCAGATGATTCTGACATAAACCTCTGATTAAGACTAGAGATTCCAGGGGCCAGCACAGTGGCACACTGGTTAAGAGTTGGCTTGGGATGCCAGCTCTGAGCAGCAGGGCCCCGGTTCGGATCCCACATTAGGGCCAGTGACACTGCACCCTCTACAGCTAAGATGGTGAACAACAGCTTGACCTGGAGCTGGGCTGCCATAAGCTACCATGAGTGGCTGGCATCCAGCGTGAGTGGCCGGCAGCCGCCATGAGCGGCCATCCAATGGCTGGCGAACGACTGCCTCACCCGGGAAGAGCGCAATGAGAATACTAACATGGGCCGGTGAAGCGACATCCTCCATAACTAGACTGAAGAACAAAGGACAGCAACTTATCTGTTCCTCTTCCCCAATTCCCCAACGCTGTTCCCCTCCCCCAATTGGCCACTAAAATCTTTAAAAAAAAGACTAGAGATTCTAAATTAACTGTATACATCATTGGCTCTTAAACTTTAAGGTACATCAGAATCACCTATAGGACTTGTTAAAACACGTATTGCTGGGTCCCACTCCCAGAGGTTTTGATTCAAATGTCTGGAATGGGGCTCAATAATATACATTTGTAACAAATTCCAAGGTGATCCTGAGGCTGCTAATCCAGGGACCACCCTTTTTGAACAACAGGCCAACAACAAATAAACCAGTACTTTTAGAAAACCTTCATAAAATCCCCACAGTTATAGGAAATGGAGATTCCAAGAATCGCATCCATGACCAACATGTGTTGGTTCAATCGATATCATTCAATAGACATTTATTATGGCTGTGGTCTCAAAGTGTAAAATTCAAACCAACACTATTAGGGATTCCTAGGAATTTGTGTAAGTGAATGAATAGAAGATGCTTTCAAAAAAAAAAAAGCAAACTAGGGCCAGCCGAGTGGCACATTGGTTACAAGTTGGCTTGGGACGCCAGCTCTGAGCAGCAGGGCCCCGGTTCGGACCCACATGATGGCCAGTGACGCTGCACCCTCTACAGCTAAGATGGTGAACAGCAGCTCAACCTGGAGCTGGGCTGCCGTGAGTCACCGGCGATGCCGTGGGCTGCAGTGGGGCTGGCGTGAGCTTTTGTGAGCTGCCGTGAGCCACCGTGAGCAGCCGTCCAACGGCCGGCAAGAAGCGACTGCCTCACCCGGGAAGAGCACAATGATAATACCAACATGGGCCAGTGAAACGACATCCTCCACAACTAGGCTAAAGAACAGTAGGACAGCAACTTGTCTGTTCCCCTTCCCCGATTCCCCAGCACTGTTCCCCTCCCCCCAAATTCCCCAGTGAAGTCTTTAAAAAAAAAAATTGTTAAAACAAAAAAAAAGCAAACTATTTTATTTATGAGATATTTTATACCTCACGATAATCACAATTAAAAAAAATAATCTAGGAGTGACAGGTTAGCTCAGTTGGTTAGAGCATGGTGCTGATAATACCAAGGTTGCCGGTTTAATCCCTGCATGGGCTACCTGTGAGCTGCACCCTCCCTAAAAGAGTCAACTATGCCACTGTAGCATGAAAGCAATGTGTAATCAATGACCATGGCTGTTCCCCAATAAAATTATATATTTAAAAAAATCTGGAACTGAGACATGAGACATAAAAAGAGGAAATGGAGGAAAACATCATTAAAAACCACCAAATTAAAATACCAGACAGAAACACAAGAGAAAAGAAACAATGGAGACACAGAACAATAAGAAAACAAAAAGATAAAATGGCAGTAGTAACTCCTTATATATCATTAATCACCCTAAATGTTAATATCTAAACTCACCAATCAAAAGGGACAGGGTAAGAGGTGACAGGTTAGCTCAGTTGGTTACAGCGTCATGCTGATAACACCAAGGTTTCCAGTTCGATCCCCACAGGGGCCACCGTGAGCTGCGCCTTCCTTCAAAAAGATTCAACTACACCACTGTAGCATGAAACCAATATGTAACCAATGATCATGGCTGTTCCCCAGTAAAAAATTTATATAAAAAAAAGGGGGGGAGGGGCCGGCTGAGTGGCTCAGTTGGTTAAGAGCTCGCTCAAGAGTTTGAGCTCTGAGCAACAGCGGTTCAAGTCCAGCCCAAGCTGAGCAGCCGCTGAGCTGCCAACAGGTAGCAGGATGGCTCAGCTAAAAAATAAATAAATAAAAGGGGGGGGGTAGGGTAGCTGAATGAATGGAAAAACAAAACTGAGCATATGCTGCCTTCAGGAGACCCATCCGAATACTCATGACAAACATAGGCTACAGTAAATGGGCAGAAGTTGATACTCCAAGCAAATGGCACTGACAGAAAAGCAGATATGGCCATCCTTGTATCAGCAAAATAGATCTCAAGACAGAAAAGGTAACCAGAGACAAAAATTGACATTTTATAATGATAAAGGGGATAATCCATCAAGAAGACATAACATTTACTAATATATATGCATCAAACCTAGGAGCACTGAAATATATATAGCAATTATTAACAGTCCCAGTTTAAAAACAGACAGCAACACAATAATAGTAGGCAATTTTAACACCCTACTAACACAAATGGAATGATCATCCAGACAGTTAACAAGCAAACATCAGCTTAAATGACCCATTAGTCCACATGGGCTTAATAGATATTTATAGAACTTTCCATCCCCAAAATGACAGAATGTACATTATTCTCAAGTGCACATGAAACATTCTCAAGGATAAACCATAAGTTGGAACACAAAACAAGTCTCAATAAATTTAAGAAGACTGTAATCATATCAAGCGCCTTTTCTGACCACAATGGTCTGAAACTATAAATCAACTACAACAAGAAAACTGGGAAAATTCACAAATATATATAGAGTAAACAACATGCTACTGAACAATTATTTGGTCAATAAAGAAATAAAAGAAAAAAATCAAAAGATACATAAAGACAAATGAAAATACAATATACCAAAATCTTTGGGATGCAGCAAAAGTGGTACCAAAAGGAAAATTTATAGCATACAGGCCTACTTCAACAAACAAAAATCTCAAATAAGCAATCTAACACTACACCTTAAGGAACTAGAAAAACAGCAAACAAAGCCCAAAGTCAGTAGGAGGAAGAAAATAATACAAATCAGAGCAGAAATACAAGAAAAAAAAATAGAAACAATTAATGAAATCAAGAGCTGGTTCTTTGAAAATATAAACAAAATTGACAAACATTTAGTTAGACTCACTAAGGAAAAAACAGAAGACACAAATAAATAAAATCAGAAGTGAAAAAAAAGTTATGACGGAAACCACAGAAATACAAAGATTTATAAAAGAATACTATGAGGGCCGGCCGAGTGGCGCGATGGTTAAGAACTGGCTTGGGACACCAGAGGACCCCGGTTCGGATCCCACATATGAGGGCCAGTGACACT
>NW_017731373.1:6322623-6324624 GCF_001890085.2 Hipposideros armiger | reverse complement strand
AGAACAAAACAACAGCAACTTGTCTGTTCCCCTTCCCCCAATTCCCCAGCGCTGTTCCCATCCCCCAATTCCCCAATAATAATCTTAAAAAAAAAAAAAAAGAATACTATGAAAAGCTAGACACCACCAAATTGGACAACCTAGAAGAAACAGACAAGTTCTTATAAGCATATGACCTTCCTAGACTAAATCATAAGGAATTAGAAAACCTGAATAAACTGATTACCAGTAAGGAAATTGAAAACATAAACCAAAGCCTCACAAAAAAAAAACACAAAAATCCAGGACCAGATGGCTTCACTAGAGACTCCTACAAAACATTCAAAGAAGAAATATTTAACACCTATCCTTCTCAAACTCTTCCAGAAAATCAAAGAGGAGAGAATACTTCCTAACTCATTTTACAAGATCAGCATTACCCTGATACTAAAACCAGCCAAGGATATCACAAAAAAAGGAAATTATAAGCCAATATTTTGATGAACATAGATGCAAAAATCCTCAACAAAATAGTAGGAAGTCAAAAACAACACCTTAAAACGATCATACACCACAATCAAGTGGGATTCAGTCAACACTGCAAATCAATCAATGTGATACACCACCTGAGCAAAATGAAAGATAAAAATCATATGATCGTCTCAGTAGGGACAGAAAAAGCATTTGACAAGATATAACATCCATTTATGATTAAAAACTCTCAATAAAATGGGTAAAGAAGGAAATTATATCAACATAATAAAGGCCATATATGACAAACCCACAGTTAACATCATTCTTAACAGTAAAAAACTGAAAGCCTTTCCTCTAAGATCAGAAACAAGAAAAGATGCCCACTATCGCCATTCTTATTCAATATAGTACTGTAAGTCCTAGCCAGAGCAATTAGGCAATAAAAAGAAATAAAAGGTATCCAAACTGGAAAGGAAAAAGTAAAACTGTCTCTATTTGCAGATGACATGATATTCTATAAAAAACATGATATTAAAACCCCAAAGGCTCCACAAAAAAACTGTTAGAACAAATCAATAAATTCTTCAAAGTTGCAGGAGACGAAAAGGACATGATTTCACTCATTTGATATATAAAACAAAATGTAACACATTAACAAAACAAAACAAAAAACCAAACTCATAAATATAGACATCAGAATGGTGGTTACAAGAGAGGAACGGGGTGGGAGACGGGCAAAAAGGGTAAAAGGGGTCAAATATATGGTAACAGAAGAAAACTAGGCTTTTGGTGGTGAGCATGCGATAGAGTATACAGATATCAAATTACAATGCTGTACACCTGAAATTCATGTTATTAACCAATGTTACCTCAATTAAAAACTATTTTAAACTTCTGTACATGAAAGTATATTATTAAGACAGCAAAAAAAAAAAAACCCACCAACCTAGAGAGTAGAGAACATTTGTTTTCTCACTCCACTCAGGCTGTCATAACAAAATACCAGACACTGGGTGGCATATAAAGAACAAACATTTATTTCTCACAGCTCTGGAGGCTGGGAAGTCCAAGATCATGGTGCCTGCAGATTCAGTAACTGGAGAGATCCCATTTCCTTTATGGCCATCTTTTTGCTGTAACCTCACATAGCAGAAGAAAGGAAGGATCTCTGTGGGGTCTCCTTCATAAGGGCACTAATTCCATTCATGAGAGCTAAACCTTCATGACCTAATTACCTACTAAAGGCCTCACCATCTAATACCACCACCTTGGGGGTTATGATCTCAAAATATGAATTCTGAAGGGGACATAAGCATTTAGTCCATAACATCTGGAAATCATCTACCTGAGAAAGAATATTAGGAATATATAAAGAACTTTGACCACTCAACAACAAAAAGACAAACAACCCAATTAAAAAATGGACAAATGGGCCGGCCGAGTGGCGCAATGGTTAAGAACTGGCTTGGGATGCCAGAAGGCTCCGGTTCGGATCCCACATATGAGGCCCTGTGGCAGTGGGTTGCCATGGGCTACCGTATGTAGCCA
>NW_017731373.1:6305360-6322613 GCF_001890085.2 Hipposideros armiger | reverse complement strand
TGAGCGGCCAGCAGCCGCAGTGAGCGGCCATACAGAAGCCGGCGACTAATCTGCCTCACCCAGGAAGAGCACAATGATGGTCGCCCAGGAAGAGCGCAATGATGGTGCCAGCTTGGGCCAGTGAAGCAACATCCTCCACAACTAGACTGAAGAACAAGACGACAGCAACTTGTCTGTTCCCCTTCCCCCAATTCCCCAGCACTGTTCCCATCCCCCCAATTCCCTAATTTAAAAAAAAAAAAATCTTAAGGAAAAAAAAAAAAAAGGATAAATGTTGTTTAAGGGTACCAAGTTGCAACCAGTAGATAAATAATTCCAGAACAGTAATTATAGACAACAATACTGTATTATAAACTTAAAAGTTGCTAAGAGACTAGATCTTAATTGTTCCCACCATAAAAAATAATCATGTGACATAAAAGAGGTGTTAAGTAATGCAATTACTTTTACAATATATGAATGATCAAATCAACAACACTGTATACTTTAAACTTACACGATGTTATGCAATATATATCTGTGAAATCTTTTGAAAAGAAAAAATGGAGAAAGGACTTGAAGAGACATTTCTCCAAAGAAGATATATAAATGGTAAATAAGCACAGGAAAACACGTCCAACATCAAAAGGGAAAAGCAAATCAAAACCACAATGAGATACCACTTCACACCCATTAGGATGGCTATAATAAATAATTTTTAAAAAATAATACAGAAAATAACAAATGTTGGTGAGGATATAGAGAAATTGGAACCATTGTATATTGCTGGTGGAAATAGAAGATGGTGCAACCACTATGGAAAACAACTTGGTGGTTCCTCAAAACCCTAAACGTAGAATTACCATATGGTCTGGCAATATACTCCTAGGCATACACCCATAGGAATTGAAAGCAGGGACTGAAACAAATACTTGTACACCAATGTTCATTGCAGCATTGTTCACAATAGCCAAAAGGTGGAAACAACTCAGGTGTCCATCAACAGACAAACGGTTAAACTAAATGTGGTATACACAAAGTTGGACAATTAAGTTCACAAACTCATCCTAGAAAAAGGGCTACATACCTCATTGCTGAATATCACTACGGTCACCTTCAAAGTACTCCCCTTGGGAAGCTATGAACAGACACCAGTGCCTTGTCCACCCTTCAAAACAATTTTGGAACTCTTTTTCTGGAATGGCCATCAGAGCTGTCGCCGGATTACCCTTGATGTCCTGAATGTCATCAAAATGTCTTCCTTTCAATATTTTTTTTATCTTTGGGTAAAGAAAGAAGTCACTGGGGGCCAGATCAGGTGAATAGGGAGGGTGTTCTAATAGTTATTTGTTTACTAGCTAAAAATTCCCTCACAGACAGTGCCATGCGAGCTAGTGCAAGAGCCATAAATTGTTGGTGAAAAGTTCAGGTCTAACATTTTCCACACAGCCTTTTCAGCACTTCCAAATAGTAAAATTGGTTAACTGTTTGCCCAGTTGGTACAAATTCACAGTGAATAATTCCTTTGATATCAAAACAAGTTAGCAACATCATTTGTCAGACCTCGTACATACAATAGAATATTATTCAGCCTTAAAAACCAGTGCAATTCTGATACATGCTATGACATGGATAAACCTTGAAAACATTATGCTAAGCAAAATGAGCCTATAGTAATAAAAGGACAAATATTATATGGTTTCATGTGACATAATAGAGGTGTTAGGTAATGCAATTATTGAAATACCTAGAGTTACTCTAAATACCTAGAGTAGACAAATTCATAGAGACAGAAGATTATAGAGTTTACCAGAAGCTGGGAGGATGGGAGAACTGGGAGTTATTGCTTAATGGTTACAGAGTTACTGTTTGATGTGACGAAAAAGTTTTAGAGATGGCTGCACCACATTACAAATGTAATTAATGTCACTGAATTGTATACCTGAAAATGGTTAAAATGGCAAATTTTATGTTATATACGTTTTCATGATAATTTTTAAAAGTTAATCAAGTAATACAACAAAAACCATTTGATTGTACACTTTTAAATAGGCTAATTGTATGGTATGTGAACTATAGCTCAATAAAGCTGTTCAAAATTTTAACAACCTAAAGCTAAAACGACATTAATTACAATAGATCTCACTGATTTAGAGAGTAAGAAAGCTGGGTCAAAGACTGAGCTGAAACTAACCTTGGCATTAATAATTTTTAAATTAAAATGAAAGACAAGATTGTAAAGAAGTCTTACTAAACTTCTAACTATGTAAGGTCTACCCTAAAGTCCTTCCCAACTCTAAAATTCTAGGATTCCAATTATTTTAAAAGCACCCTTTATATTTAGTATAAATTTTCTTATACTTTCATTCAAGCATATCCCTAAAGAGCCTTTATTTACATTTGTGTTCCTAATTAACATAATCAAGATATAAACTGTATTTGCAAAAAAATTAATTTACATTTCTTTCAAAGTAGTGCTTTTACAATTTCAGAATACGCCACAGTTTTCCCCAAACTAAACTAAATTCAAAGTATTATATACTCAGTAATAACCAAATGTATCATTCAAAAAGTGCTATTCAGTTACTTACTAGTAACTAAGTATACCAACTGGCTTTTCTCTACCATAAGCCAAAGTGCTATAAGTACTATAATCATCATGCAGGCCTACCTCCTCATTTTACAAATGAAGATACTGAGAACAAAAGACATGATTTGCCCAAAGCAAACAGCTAATGGTACCACTAGCAAGAAATTCAAATCTTTCTAGCTTCCTATTCTGATTATCTGTGTGACTCAGAAATAATCTAATTTTACGGATAATTAAAGCCTAGGAGAGGAGTAGCAATAAGAGAAAATCAATAAGGGGGTGGAGTAGCAATAAGAGAAAAGACCATGTAGGGAGACAAAACAAAAAACATTGAGGGAGAAGAGAGTATGGAGAAGATACAGCACCAGGGAAATGCAAAGTCACTAGAATCAAAAGAGAAGAGTTTAAAGGAAGGGGTGACCAAAACTGTCAAATTCAGTAAAAAAGTGAGAGAACATGATTGAAAAGTGACTGGATTTGGCAATCAGGAAGTCACTGCTGACCTAATAATATATATCACACAAAGGGGGCAAGTTAGGAGTTGAGGATAAGAAGTCAAGAAGTCTTTACTGCTCTTCCAAGCAGGCTGGCAGAGAAGAAAGATATAAAAGGAGGCCGGAGGTTAGTTGGAAGATGCCACAGAAACATAGTCTCTTTTCCTGTGTTGCAGAACACCTACAGGAATTTCTCATCCTGAAAGATAGGCTGAGAGAAGAAATAATAAGGGTTTGGAACACATACTCTTGCTTCAAATAGCATGAGATCTAATTCTCTTTCAGAAAGTGATATACAGGCTATGGCATGAGACAGTTGGGGGGGGAGGTGCAGTAGTTCTTATCTTTCTTTGTATCCACCAACATTTAAAAAAGAACTTTGCACAAAGGAAGCACTGATAAATGTTTGTTGATTGGACATTTTAGTTCTTCCATATGGTATCTATCCTATTATGCCTGCCTACCCTTCCAGCTGCTCCCATGGGTGCACACTGGAATAGAAACTGGATATGGTCAAACACTTATTGTATTAAGTGCAATTAAGTACAAGCAATAAATGTCTTCTAATAGTTCTGATAAGGCAGTATATTCTAAAACGTTCATGTTATTTACAAGCTTATTTCTAACCTCACAAAGACTATCCATAAATTATATATGTATTGTTGTAATCCAGTAGTTTAGCTGTCACAGCCACCTCATAGACAAAAAAGAAAAAAAAAAAGTTAAAAACAAATCAATTCTATTGCACTCAAAATTCTACCAACGTCATCTTCGTTGCTTCTGGAAGGGATTCAAAGACTAGACCATTTAACTGGAAAAGGGAAATAATTTGGTAATATAGGAGTCACTTCAACGTAAGATGGTAAAATTCATGAATTCCAGATATCACAGCACTCATATTTAATTTTTTTCCAGCAGACATTAATCAAATCAGACTACAAATTATACCCGGAACTAATAAAAAAAATTGAAAGAAAAAAAAATCAGAAAACAATTCTTCTTTGGTGGATAGAAATTTAATATATGCAATTATCCACCTGAAGGGTTCCATGGAATATTAATTTGTAACTAAAACCAAAACAATGTTATCTAGTCTAATATAGTTTAGCATTATCTATATTTCATAAACAATTCTCATTCAAATTTACTAAAAGTAAAACCACTTCTTTTTACTTACAAGTAATTATTTTTTATGGCAGAAGGAAGAGCAAAATAAAGTAGCCAAAATAAAAGTACAAACTAAATGAACATACACATATACAATATTGAATGAGCAAAGCACTTTTCATTAAACAACATATTACCTTTAAGACCAAGAATAGGCAAGAGAAAAATTGTGCAAATTTTAATAAAGAAAAAGGTTTGGGGTAATTACGTAAAGCATAAAATAAGAAATGCTTGGTACCAATGTTGACTGAATAAAAGATCCAGAATAGGTTATAATTAGCACAAAAAGTTAAAAAAAAAAGGGGGGGGAAGGACCAGCCAAGTGGCTCAGTTGATTAAGATTTGGCTTGGGAGCGCAAGCTCTGAGCAGCAGGACTGCGGGTTCGGTTCCCACATGGGCCAGTGATGCTGGCGCCCTCTACTAAGATGATGAACAACAGCTCGACCTGGAGCTGGGCTGCCGTGAGTTGCCGGCAATGGCGTAGGCTGCAGTGGGGCTGGCCAGCAGCAGGCAGGAGCTTTCGTGAGCTGCCGTGAGCTACCAAGAGCAGCCATCCAATGGCCGGCGACCGACTGCCTCAGCCAGGAAGAGCACAATGATCATAATACCAATATGGGCCAGTGAAGCAACATCCTCCACAACTAGACTGAAAAACAAAAGGACAGCAATTTGTCTGTTCCCCTTCCCTTATTCCCCAATGCTGTTCCCCTCCCCCAATTCCCCAATAAATAAATCTTAAAAAAAAAAAAAGTAAAACCTCACATTTAGAAGGAATCTTAGATCCAACAGTTCTCAAACTTTATGGAACATAAAATTTACCTGGGGGGTTTGTGTTTAAATGCAGATTCCCAAACTCACTGTCCAGATATTCAGATTAAGTGGTGCCCAGGAATCTGCATCTCAAACATAATCTAGTCCAATACCATAATACTACAATTGAGAAAACTATGTTGTCATCTGTTTTCCCAGAATCACATAGAATCCAGGTCTCATTAACTCAAGGCAGTAGTCCTCCTACTATACCACTTAAACTACTTTATTATAGTTGAAGAAACTGGGACAAAGAAAGAAAAAATCCCTAATACATCATTTGAGTAAGTGAGCAATCTTAGAATACTTGCTGGCTCCAAATCCTTTTTATTATTCATTCATTTAATATTTCTTAAACATCTATGTGCATAGCAATATGGTTGATTACAAAACCTGTCCTCTAGAAGCAATTATCAGTTGGAAGGACAAGGAAAATACATAAAACTGTTATATAATAGCAAGGCAACATATGAATAAGTGCCAAAATAAGAGGTTTGGCCAGTTATAAAATTAACTGATTTAAACTGACTTCACTCTGTACTTTTTACATGTAGTTAGAATTTACCCAACAGAAAGCAATATTCAATTTCTTCTCTTTCACTCTTAATAAAGTTCACCTTTAATGAAGGAAAGCTGTTGTCCTTGTGTGGAATAAATATCTCTCCCCCCCCACATTTCACACATACCCCAACACCGGTACCATTACCCCACATGCCAGGATAGCTTTTGTAGAGGCCAAACTTGGTATGTTTTTTATGCAAAGGTCTAATCAAGAATTTGGCTCTGTTCAAATGGTAAATAGAAGCTCCCCTCCTGGACTATCTTCCTGATCATACGTGGCAGATTAAAGGTCCCAATTCTTCCTTCCCAGTCAATAGTATCATGCATCCATATAATAACATGACCTCATTATAGGCAAAATGTACTCTGCTACCCCTTGTCTTTGGGCTTGGCCAAAGGGATGTTAGAGGACCAGAATCTAGAAATGGCTGGTGGGATTGGGCTTATCCTTTTGTACTTCTGCCATTGCCATGAGACAAGCTTCTCCCAAAGAGATGTTACCCTTCCCTGTAGCCTGGGCCTCAGAATGACACAAATGGAGCAAAATAAATGCTTATTGTTGTATGCCACTATGATTTTATGGTTGCCGACTATTATGCAGCAAAAGCTGACTGAATCACAATCTTTAAAAATCCAAACAATCGAGACTGATTCTCAAGTAGTGGTTCTCAAATTTGCCTGAGTGAGAATCTTTTGGGCTTTAAAAATATATTTAGGTCCCAGAGAGATCCATTCAGTACATCTAGACTGTGGGGTCAGAAATATGCATTTTATGGGCCGGCCGAGTGGCACGATGGTTAAGAACTCGCTTGGGATGCCAGAGGGCCCCGGTTCGGATCCCACATGAGGGGAACAGTGACACTGCCCTCCACAGCTAAGATGCTGAACAACAGCTCAACCTGGAGCTGGGCTGCCATGAGTCGCCGGCGACGGCGTGGGCTGCAGTCCCTGTGGCAGTGGATTGCCATGGGCTACCGTGTGTGGCCAGCAGCCAGCGTGAGCGGCCAGCAGCTGCAGTGAGCAGCCGTCCAGAAGCCGGCGACTGATCTGCCTCGCCAGAGAAGAGCGCAATGATGGTGCCAACTTGGGCCAGTGAAGCAACATCCTCCACAACTAGATTGAAGAACAAAACGACAGCAACTTGTCTGTTCCCCTTTCCCCAAATCCCCAGCACTGTTCCCATCCCCCCAATTCCCCAATAAAAATCTTTAAAAAAAAAAAAAAAAAAAGAAATATGCCTTTTATCAAGAGCTAACGGTGATCCTGTTGTGGTTCCCACATCTTGAGAAACACTAAAATAAAGATTACTAAATTTCTAGTTCCTCAACAATATTCATTAACTGCTCAAGAACACTAAATAAGTGAATCTTGCTTTTGAATGTGTGTGTTCCTAATAGGTGTATGTAAAACTGAAATCTAGTCAAGTGAATTCTTTCAAATGCAGAAAGAATCCGCGGACATTGACCAGGCAGAGGCAGCTGACATTGATGCCATTTCAGCCATGGATACATCTGAGCCAGCCAAGGGGGATTATGTGATGCAGGACCCTGAGTTCCTATAGAGTGTCCCGGAGACCCTTCCAGGTGTGGATCCCAACAATGAGGCCACTCAATATGCCATGGGCTCCCTGGACTCCCAGGCCATGGTGTGGAGGTCAGGAGTGAGTCTCCCCAGAATGCGCCACCCTGGCATGCCAATTATTTCTAGCTGAAAACAAAGACCAACAAACTCAAGAAGTCTGTTACCGCCCCCTTAGCTATCTAAAGAGATTAAGATAGAAAATTCTGCTTTAGGAACGGAACCTTAGCATATTCTCCTTAGCACCTATGAATTGCCTACCTCCCCCTCCTTAGTCCAAAATGATATATACAGAGGGTGCCAAAAAACTGTATACACATTTTAAGAAAGGAAAACACTTTGTAATACTCAATATATACCGATAACAAAAGATAAATACAAGTCATGTGTATACAGTTTTTTGGCACCCTCATATACCTTATTTTGCCTGTCTTTGGAATTTGCATGCTTATGTAAATTTCCCATGCACACATATTAAAAATTGATTTTCTCTTGTTAATCTGCTGCTGTATGTCACCTGAATTATTCCACCAGCCAGAAGAACTAAAGGGGTAAGGGGAAAGTTTCCCTGGCCCTGACAATGGCAAGAAGGACAAGGAGGAGAAGGACAAGAACTAAGACTGGAGGTAAAGGGTAGCTAAGCCTGCTCAGGGGGTTGCACAGGATGAGGTGGGATATAGGGTTGATATTGTTATGTGGACCCATTAGAACCTAAATAAAGGTTGGCAACTTTTATTTTTTTTTTAATCTTTTTTACAGAAGCTGACCTTTAAATAAGTATGGCATTGTATTGTGTCCTTTTATTAAATAACTCATGTATAAACCAACACAAGCACATATTTTTATAAATTCTAATTTTTTGCATATCAACTGTTCTTAGAATTAAAGCATCCAAGAACTAGATAAAGTGGGAAAGAGAGATTCGAAAGAAATAAAGGATTTAACCATGACCCCAAAGAGGGATGTGGTATCAGTCAGTCTTCCAGTATTTTTTTTCCTTTCAGCGGCACTATGTGCACCTGTTTGGTTATATCACTGCATCTGTGTATCCCAAACCTACACAGGCACTCTTTAGTCACCTTGCATTTAATGAAACTGCACTAGCCACTCCAATATTAAGCTAAGCAAAGTTTTACACATTTAGAACCATGACATTTGCATAACCTGTGAGGTACAAAGATCTTGTCAAGTGTCTGCTTCTTTGCAAAGGCTGATCTGGTGAAGGCTATTCTATCTCATGTTCCCAATTAGAGGGAAAAGTTGCTGTTATCATTAATGCTGTAGTAAGGATACAGGCTATAATCCTGGCTCCACAATTTACTGACTGTGTGGTGAGTTATTTAAATTCTCAAAAAAATATATAAAAATAAATAAATAAATTCTCTGTACTTCACTTGCCCTCTCTGTAAAAGGAGCATAATTAAATCTGGAGTATAGAACTGTCATCAGGATCAAACGAGAACACACATATAACTATGGGATAATTGCTGGCGCATAGTAAGCACTCAATAAATACTAGCTGCTATTATTATTGTTGTTGTTGTTGTTGTTGTTGTTGTTGTTATAGCTCTGAAATCCAGCTTCACAAATTTCTGCATCTGGTGCTATGTAATACTAAAGAAAAAACAGGACTAAACTTTTTAAGCAGTGATTCTTTTATAACCCATCCCTTTTAAGGCACAGTATTCTAATATTTTATTTATCAAATAGAAATTAAGTTTATTTTAAAATCAGTGTTCTTTCTCTTACTTTTATCTGTTCTGATCACAAAATAATAAGCCTGTCAACTATATATGAGAACCTACATTCTAAAAAGGTCAAAAATAAAGAACACTGAAAAGTCTATACTCTGAGATTTCTCCTCTTAGAATGACTGCTTAAGCTTAAGGTCTTTTACTCTCTTCTTATTTTACAGGAACCACATGGCTTATGGCTGAAGAATTTAAATAGCTAACACAATATAAAGAAATTAGTGAAAAATTATTCATTTTTAGCCCAAAAGGAACTGTGATGATTAAGAATATTAAAATGTATATTCATTCAATTCAGAAGTTCAAATTGTTTTAACACTATATAGATTTATCATAAACATAATAGATATCAATCAAAAATATCAAAAACACAAAAGGAAACTTCAATTTTTGTCATTATTTTCCCAATGCAGACTTTTAAAACGGAAATAAGTAAGCAACTTCTGTGTTTAGGACAGCAATGAGAAACTTATTGAATGTGAAAAGTACACTCTTACATAAATAAAAATTGAAAAACTGTCATGTTGTCATTTACTTGTGTTTAAACATATAATCTATTTGGTCATATTAAGCCAAATTTAAGAATTATATGTACAATTCACTCCCAAAAATTTCTAAAAGCATAGCATCACAAGACTGCATGAAAAATAATTGCAAAAAAAAATGAGGTTTTTGCAAAGGTGCCTGAAAACTAAATAGAAAATATTCTAAGGGAAGGATGACTACCATTTCTCTTTAAGCTTCAGTAAAATGTCAAAGATCTTTCAGGACTCAGGTCTTCTAGAAATCTGACGTGAGGTCAAAGTTGTCTCAATGACAGGACAGCCAATAAATGCCAGACGATTAAATGTAAAGTGATCGAAAATACTTTTAAACACGACAGTAATTCCAAAAACATATAAAATACCAGTGTCCAGATTGAAAAGATGGAAATATAATTACGAAATACTACTGATAACAGTATTATACAATGTATTAAGAATCTCTAAGAATCTCACAGTTCTTGCCTCAACATTGTATTCAATTCATTCACTAACATTTTTGAATAATGAAAGGAACATGGATTCCCAAGGAGTGATCTAAATCTAAAAATACGGTTCAAGTGTGTGTTCTATAGTTGATGTTCTTTTTACCGTAAGCCAAATACGCTTCTTTATGTTAAAAAAAAAATCTACACCTATGTTTCCAAAGATACCATAATAGTCACTGTTCAGTGGTGATTAAAATATTTTTAATCCTTGCATTACCTCACAGCTAAAAATGTCAAGATACCACACCCAATATGTCTTTTTTTCCCCTGTGGGGGGTGTGAAAGGTGGGGAATATGGAAGTGGGGATTCGAAACTACACAAAAACGTGAAAGGTTATTTCCCTGGAAGGATCGGGAAAGGAACGCAGGTACACGTTCCTGGTTCCCTCCACAGTGATCGGGGACGCATCCAAGGGCGAGTGCAGGCCTCGGCCTCTGCGGGCTCACTCCCTCGCCACCCGCAAGGGAAGTGGCCCGGACCCGCCAGCCGGGACTACTCACCGGCCGCAGTGCTGACCAGCAGAACGGTCCATAGCAGCGAGGGCACCCGCCAGGGCCGCTGCAGCGAGGAAGTCATCCCTGGGCCAGCCAAGAAGCAGGAGAGCAGAGACAAGAAATATGGAAAGTAAACACGGGCGGAGAAACACGGCCGCGAGGCTAGTCTTCTCTCTCGTCTGACTTACCCGGCCCGTACTACAATGCAGTTTGAAAGGACAAATGGCAGATGAGAGGACCTAGCTGCAGAGCTTTCATTCCGCTGCAGAAATTCCCTTCATTTCTCTCCCTCGCGGCTGGGGGAGTTCATTCGCCTAGGACCGGGTGCCGTGGCCCCCCAAACTGAAGGCATGTCCGTGGGGAGAAGCAGCAGGGAGACAAGAGGAAAGCCTCGCAGTTATTTCCCTCGTAGTTTCACGATATCAAAGAAATATCCAGGTCTGGGAGAAAACATATCCAGGGTGCACAGTGGTGGAGAACGGGGATTCGATTAGGGGGCCGAGGATCAGAACAAGTTCCCGACTGCTAGGGAAGGGCGAAGTCGTGCGGGCGGCGGCGGCGGCGAAGGCGCCCGGCGGCCCGAGTCTCATCGCCTGTGGCTCCGGGAGAGCAGGATTCCTTTTTAAGTTTCGCTTCGGTGCTTCCTTCACTCCGAATTAGAGAACAACAAATCCTCTTCCTCGACTGGATCGAAAAGGGTGCCTGTCTCCATGGACAAACCCACAGCCTTCACGCCTTCGCGGAACAATCCTGCGAGGGTCCCGCGGGGTCGGGCCGGAGGGTTGAGTGGCGGTGGGGAGCGGGGGAGGGTAGGAGAGGGGTCGGCAGACTGGGCCCGGTGCTGCTCAAGACAGCGGGCGGAGGGGAGGTGCCGGGAGGCTGCTCTTTCTAGCCCTCCCGCGTGCGCTTCTCTCTCTCTCTTTTTTATTGCAGCTGTTCGATCTCGCCAGAGGTAAATTCCACCATGAAAGCCTCGTCTTCTCCCGTCAATGGCTCCTGTGAGCGAATCACAGCCCTCCGAAGAAGCCGCCGCCGCCGCCGCCGCTACCTCTTTCTCCCGCAGCTCTGGGCTCCAGGCGGAGCTCCGGCGTCGCGGGCCGAGGGCGGGGGGCGGCGGGAGGGCGGATGTAGGTGGCTGGGAAGGGGGGGGTTGGCTAAGAGGTGGCGAGACACTCAGCGCCCCTCCGGGAAGCACTTCCAGTGGCTCCGAGCAGACCAGACACAAAGGGGGGAGTCGCCGCAGCTGCCAGTCTGCGGCGCTCCCGGTCACCGGAGTCGCCCCGCCTCCGCCGCCGCCTCCGCCTCCGCCTCCTCCTCAGTCTCCGGCTCTTCCCGGCCCTGTCTGTCTCGGGCCTGTGGTGCAGCGCGGGCGGCTGTGGCCGCGGCGGCGGCGGCGGCGGCGGCGCGACGAGGCCCACACTGCGCCTGCGCACTCGCGGCCCCGCCCGGCCCTGCCCCTCACTCCCGGGCTTGCTGGGGCGGACTCCGCGGCCCTCGCGCGGCGTGTCTCACCCGAACCAGGGAGGGCAGGGTGGGGCCGGCAGCTTAGTTAGGATGGGCAGAAATGGCCTTTCTTCTCTATGCACTCATATGTTCCATACGCACACGGTTGGGGTGTGTGTGTGTGTGTGTGTGTGTGCGCGCGCGCGCGCGAGTGGCCACATATTTTTCTGCATTTGGCATACTCTTCCGAGCTGGGTAATTGAGCCCCTGACGAGGCGTCGTGGTCTCCTCTGCGACGGGGAGTAAAGCCGTGAGGGGCCAACTGCCTCTATTGTTTCTTGGAGCCAGAGCCTGCCTCTCCGTAGCCTAAGAATCCAGACGGACACGCCTTTCCCAGAACCGGAGACCTTGACCTCCTCGGCCTCCCCTCGCGGACAAACAAAAGCCGGAATTGGAAAGACCACCCCTAAATTGATGTTTTTGCTCTTATCGGCGTTTGCTTTCCTCAAGCACCCATTCCTGTGACCCTTCTTAGCTGACAGGAATAGTGAACATTTGAAAGGATGAGAAGCCAGAAAGAAAACTCCTAAAATTCTATACACTGTCCTGCTGTTGACGTGCATATCTGTCTACGCTTTGCGGTTTCCACTTCGAGGGTGGGCCTTTATTCACAAATGTTGGGGGCCTTAAGGGCTTTTTATAGGATTTGTGAAAAGAAAACTGCAATGAGGAGTTGCTGCCTCAGGGTAAAGAGTGGGATCAAGTCTTTGCAAACAAGGAAATCAGAAGGTCCTGTTGGAAGCTTCCTTGAGTCTGGAAAAGATCGGTTTAGTCGGGGTTTTTTGAATTGCAAACACCCAAGCAACCAGGATAGGGGAAGGCATTCCACTCCCACCTTACACTGCCCTGCAGCCCTTACAGATCCCTGCGGGATCAGGCCGACTTGGGTGGGATTTTGCTTTGGGAGATGGGAGAAGGTGACGTGCGTGGAGCCACGATCAGGAAGTCTGGGTTTAATTCTTAACTGTAAGGTGGAAAATTTGCGTGGGAGGGAGATCTTAGAGGTGAAGTCTAGCTTTCCCTTCTACTAAGCAGAAGGGTTATTCTGAAGGCTGGTTTTGCTGGTCTTTCATTTTGGCTAAGGGCAGTTCCAAAGATACATTTATAGATACACTCCTGAAGTCATGCTCTTTGCTAGTTTATTCAAGTCCCCTTTTATCTTTTTATCTGAAATTGATGTAAATAAACTCCACATGCCTTAAACTAGTTGCTGTTATCATACTGAATATCTTCTATAATTACGAGTTGTGGTAATACCAGCCCAGGATTCTCAGACTCTTTAATGGAAATATTTTTATACTGTATACCCTTCAGGCAGAGAGAAATTATTCTATGTAGTAAAACCCCTTTTTAAAAAAAATTAAAAGGAGCATATGCTTTGATTCATTAGCTTTTTTACTATAATTTGTTTTGCCCAAGAGGCCTAAAATAAGAAACTGGTATTGTTTTATCATTTGACTTTCAAAAAATAAGATCTAGTGCTCAGAAAAATAGTATTTTAAGTATGTTAAGGCACACAAAATGTATTAACTGGTAAGTATACTGTTTTTCATTCTCAAATTGGGATCAAGTACTTGATTGTTTTTATTTGCACAAAAATTTTCCTAAGAAACAATAAGTACCCTTATACATATTATAAATAAGTGATAAATTGTATAGAAAAGAAAAAAGGGTCCTAGGAAATTCACATGAAAAAAATATATGCCACTGACCTGGTAGGAATAATTAGTAGACAACTAGATACGCAACCTCTTCCTTCTTCTGTTGCTCCAGTGGGACATGGCTGTTAACTCATTATGAGAAAGAACATCAGAGAACTAGAATTTGGAATCCATTATGACAAGCCAGACAATAAAAGAGAATCTCAGGTAAGAACAAAGGATTGGCAGGGCAGGCAAGGTTTGGTACCTGTACTAGTCAGGATAGCGAGGTTTTAGCAAACATTTCAGCAGTTTATTGCAACAAAGGTTTATTTCATTTCGTGCACATGTTATGTTTAATACAAGTGGAGGGCCTATCACAGTGGGGTTCACTGGGAAACAAACCCTGAAACTCTGAGATTTTCATGCAGGAGGTTATTGGGTAGTACTCTCAAGAACAATCTGTCTAGAGACTGAGGGTCACAAGATCAGGCAGAGGAAGAAGATGAAGTGCAACACAGTTGCTTTAACCAATTCTCAAGAGAGCTCTAAGGGATGGCCCTTCAGCATTGTCCTAAATTGAGGCGGGAGCCAAGTCTTGATACCCTCACATCAATCAGTCATTGGATACGGCTGCATCTAGGGAAGGGAGGTGACCTTGGACTAGAGGGCTGTCTTTAGCCAAGAGTAACCACAGAGGGTCCCAGCTGAGAGCCACCAACATTTCCAGCATTTGGGAAAGGTTGTACTTCAGTCCTAAAGGGTGGATCTGGGGAGCTCAGCACAACATCCACCACATGGAATCTGCTCACTGTAGTCACTGAAGTCCCCAGACTGATGGAGGCTTCAAAGAGATACATGCTTTCAAGATTGCCACTGTAGGGATCATGAAATTTAATTACTAGTGCTGCAGTGTCTTGGTATGTCTGAGGAATGTATAGGAGGCCAGTTTATTGGAGCATAGGAGATTAAATTAAAGAGGTAGGATGTGCCACATTATACAACGCTAGTAGGCCACAATAAAAGTGTGGATCATTTGCAAATCTTATACATGCGAACAGGGAATTTTCACATAAGCATGAAAATTCCAAAAACAGTGAGGTAAAATTGGGTACATATATCATTTTGGACAGAGGAGAAAGGTGGGGCAAGGCTCTGAGATTCTAAAGAAAATAGGCAATTTAAGGTAGTTGAGAAAGAGTGGAACATATGTAGCAGGCAAATTTTTGCTAGGCAACCCAGAAACAATGGGACACAAAGTGTGTTCTAGAGAACAGTTCCCTGCTTGGTGCCTTCCAATCTACCATACTTAATTCAAATTAGGCTAAGGTGAACAAGCTAAGATTTCCATCCTGGAGCAGGTCATTCCATCTGAATCTCTTGGGCAAGAAAAGGAGAAGGTCAAACCTTCTTTCAAAGTCTTTTGTTTCTTAATAACCAGCTTAAAATCAATATCTCAAAAGGCAGTTTTAGGGTGGCAAAAGTTTGGTCCCTTTCACGACCTAGCCCAGCAGGAGAGAAGGCCTTTATGTCAAAATAAGAATTCCCTTATACCAAGAAAAGATTTGTATCCAGAAGTTAATAAAAGAACCAATAGCTCATAGCTATAGCTAATTCTTAACAACCAACATTTTCAGAGATATATCAGTTCTAACTTAGACTAGGTCTTTGCATCAGTCTCAAAGATATCAAATCTCAAAATTACCAGTTACAATAGGAACTCAGGCACAAGGAATAAAATATAGATGAAACGGGCACAAGGTGAGCTGCTGTACTTTCAGAAAGAGACAGAAACCTAAAACCAGAGTGAGTTTTAACTCAAAGGTTAAAATGCTAAGCCCTAGAACTATCATTGCATAATCCTTTTCTATCTGTGATCACGGGGAAAGGCAAGACTAGGCTTGTAACTGGGACCCAGGGAAACTATGATGAGAAGAAGGATGCAGAGTCTGGACAACAGGGCAGCAGCCCTACAGAAAGTGTGGGTATTTTGACATGTGTGGCAGAGACATGGGTGCTCCACAAACTTATCATATGCTCCCCAATATTTCCAGCTCCTTTGTGGAGCTGTAGTAGAAGTAATTTGTGTCATTTTCAACCAAAGCACAAAAGAGCCAGTATTACACTACAGCTGTCTTCTCCCGTCACAGCAATAAGAAGGCCAAGTACTCCAGGTAGTACAGCTACAGATAATGCAGCCTTCATTACCTTGGGACCCTGATAACTGAGCAGAACCCTTCATTAACCTACACTGGACATATAGCTTGAGTGAAAAAATAAACACACACACACACACATATATATAGATAGATAGAGATATATATGCTTAAATATATAAATATATATAATATATAAACTTTTATATTTATATATCAACTTTTATATTAAGCTACAGAGATTGCAGGGTCGTTGTTGAGTATAATCTAGGCTATGTAGACTAATAAACACGTGTTTCTTTCAACAGATGAAGTATCCCAAAACAGTCAACATCAGTGGAAGGCTATTATTTTATCAGCACATTTTTTACAAAACTGGGTCATGATTCACAAATGAGAATCATGAAGGAGAATAACAGCTAAGTTTTTTTTTTTAATTACAGAAACAAATCAAACTTCTGGACATCCCATTAAATAATATAAAGATTTCATGAGGATCAACATAAGGGTCCGGAGCATCTGACCTTAGTCCTGGGTACCAAGGGTACACCAGACACAAAGCAAATGACAAAGACTGACCATTGGAAGAAAATTATCTGCAACTTCATGTAGTGGTTAAAAGAGTCAAAGTGGGAAATGGAAGAATTTGGGTATGGAACTTTTTAGTTGTTTTGCAGTTTTAAGATTTGGTTATTTACATAGTAGGAACCTTATGAAGTTGTCAAGTTAATAGAGCAATTCAAGAAGTACCTTTTTTTAACCAAAGCAGAATGGCAAAATTCAGCATCCACAGAGTACTTCCTTATGTCATTAAATCATCTAAATCTCTCCCATTTGTGACTAAAAGAAACAATTAGGTGTAGCAGGGAAAAAATACTAAACTAGGAAACCAAACTTTTAGGAACAGCTCTGCTAGTGATTATGTGATTTTGAGTAAATCATTTCACTTCTCTGGGCCTCAGTTCTTCATCTGTAAAATAAGTTTGGACTAGCTGGCTATCCCTGTGTCCTTTTAGCTTTAAAACTCATTTATTTACATCACTGACTTTCCTATATTAAGAAAATTACATATAATGACAGGTTTCATTTTTCCCCTAAAAAACACAAGTTGAAAACAGAAATACTTGAGAAAAAGTCTTTCTATAGAATGCAGTGACTCTTTCTTTAAAATTATTTCATGAAATAGTTGGAGTTTTTTCTATAATTTTGAGTCCTGAGTTATACAATTTTATAGAAAAGAAATCATTGGCTTTTACATTTTTTTCTTTTTTTTTTTTTAAAGGTTTTATTGGGGAATTTGGAGATGGGAACAGCACTGGGGAATTGGGGGAAGGGGAACAGACAAGTTGCTGTCCTTTTGTTCTTCAGTCTAGTTGTGGAGGACTTTGCTTCACTGGCCCAAGTTGGCACCACCATTGCGCTCTTCCTGGGCGAGGCAGATCAGTCGCGGGCTTCTGGACGGCCGCTCACAGCGGCTGCTGGCCGCTCACGCTGGCTG
>NW_017731373.1:6301408-6304640 GCF_001890085.2 Hipposideros armiger | reverse complement strand
AGTAGCAAAATTACAGTTATAGAGTAGCAACGAAAATAATTTTATGGTTGGGGGTCACCACAACATGAGGAACTGTATTAAGGGGTCACGACCTTAGGAAGGTTGAGAACCGTTAAAGTATTTTTTCTATGTTTTTCATTGCAAAAATGCGTCATGACTTTTCCGACAACCCAATATTTCATGTGCAATTATGTAACATCTGAAAATCTTATTTCCCCAGAAACATTTATAATATCAGAGAACAGCGACTAAATTATGTGCTCAATAAATTTTCAATAAATACCCACTGAAGTGAAAAGCCAGATAACTGAGACATAAATATTTTATCCTATAAAGACTTATTTGTATCTTGAGGGTTAGAAAACAATCATAATGAATATTTTTTTTCTTACTGCATATTCTAAAAGTGTTTGAAACCTTTTCAATATTTTTTCTAATTATTAAGCATGTCAACATTTTTCTCATTTAGATGCTGAGGTTGTTGCATAAACATTGAAATGCACAGAAGTTAGAAAACAGGACTGTTTTATGGCCTTGCATTCTAGTTTTTCTGGCTTTTGATAAATATTTATCTGGCCTCTCATAATGACCTCCAAATAACTGCACTAAACTATCTGCTTGCGGAAATTACACAAATAATTTCAAGAGCAGCTGAAACTACTGTAATACCAATCCTCACAACTTTCACCCTATGTGTAAGAGAAGTACATATTCATTCTTTTTAGAGGCTTCTGAAATACATAAATGTCTACATCAAAACTTGCTGTTTTCTTTCTTAAGCTAAAATTTCTCTAGTTAAAATTGATCAGAGATTTAAAGCTGAAATGTGATGTTTTTATTTTCTAAACACAAAAATAATCATGCTTAAAAAATTTCAACCTCTTTTACTTGAATATATTCCTTTTCCTTTCTACTAAAAGACAATTTTTTTTAGATGTTTTTATTGAGGAATCAGAGGAGGGGAACAGATAAGTTGCTGTTCTTTTTGTTCTTCAGTCTGGTTGTGGAGGATGTCGCTTCACTAGCCCATGTTGGTATTGTGATCATTGCGCTTTTCTTTTCCCATGTGAGGCAGTCGCTCGCCGGCCATTGGATGGCCGCTCACAGTGGCTCACAGCAGCTCATGCTGGCTGCCAGCCACTCATGGTAGCTTATGGCAGCCCACTGCAGCCCACGCTGTTGCTGGCGACTCATGGCAGCCCAGCTCCAAGTCAGGCTGTTATTCACCATCTTAGCTGTAGAGGGTGCAGCGTCACTGGCCCTCATGTGGGATCCAAACCAGGGACCTGCTGCTCAGAGCTGGCATCCCAAGTCAACTCCTAACCAACACGCCACTCGGCCAGCCCTAAAAGAAAATTTTAAAATTTTTTAAATTTGCTGTAGGAAATCAAATCATACAACAAATTTAGGATAAAATCTGTGTCTAAATTTGGTCTCAAAAATGTTCAAAAAGCAAGAAGACCACCCACTCTTTTTTATGAAGAGAAATCCAAGTTCCAGTTATAAAAATAACAATTTAAAAGAAGGCTGATCATGTCCGGCTCATCTCAGAGCACATCCCTATTTCATACAGCATGAAGGTTACAATATCTCCGGCATCTTTAATATCCTTTTGCTTCAGAACCATCATTGCCTTCCACTGGCTAGCTCATTCTCCTGGGGGGATTGTCTTCCAGTATATAATTTTCATATTAATCAATTTTTTCAGTGTATGTCTGCTACTATCCAGAATTCGGCTCTATATATACATTTATTCTTCTTAAAGCACAGAATAAAAAAATGGAACTACCAGATTTGTGGGGTGTTTTTTCTCTTTCAAATATTACAGAATAATCTTTTCATATACCAAAAATAAATGCCTTTAGGAAAAGACACCAAACAAACTATTCCTAGGATGGTTTCACAGCTAAGGATTACTCATACACATTCTGTTTGCCAAGTTTTTATGTAGGACATCTGTAAGAAATCTTATTTACCATTGTCTCTCCTATTGTCTCCCTCTAAGGATTTTTTTCTCTTGGCCACAAAACTTCACTAACAGAAAAATGGGGGTGGAGAGGAAAATCTGGTAGGGTGATTAGGTTAAGTAACATTTCTAATTAAAAGGCTAATGATCAATATCACATTTTCAATTGTCCGTTACCTCACCTATCTCTAAGGAAAATCCTACAGGATGAAGGCTAATTCTTAGCTTTATGAACAAAGGTCTTCACTGTCTTTCCAGGCTTTATCCCCCTTTTTTGTCCCCTAGAGTCCAGACACACTGAGTCTCTTGCAGTTTGCTGAAATTACCAGACTCTTTCCCAAATTTCACCTTCTTTCTAACTTAAAAAAAGAGGAGGGGAACACTATGATTTTTTACAGATTATTCCCTTCATCTTCAATGCCTTTCTCTGCACCTTCTCCAGGCAATCTCCTATATTCCCTTTTCAAAACCCAGCATAATTGTCACCTCTTTGCATTCTTCAATTCCCAGGTCAACATTACCTGCCTTGCCCTCTGTGTTCCCAAAAAGCTTTGTTCACACTGTAGAGTAAGTAGTGTAACATTCCTCTTCCATTTTTATTGTTCCTGATTTTGATTTGGGAATGGAGGGGATTAGGGTAATTTTTAATTTTATTTTCTTCTTCATGCTTTTCTGTATATTTTGACTTCCTACAATATGCTATTTCTTGAATTGGAAAAATATAAATATATTTTTCAAATAATACTTTGGGACAAAGAAAATAAAAAACAAGTACCGTATTTGCCGGCGTATAAGATGATTTTTTGGCCCTGAAAAATATGCCTCCAAGTGGGGGGTCGTCTTATATGCCAGGTACACTTCAGATAGACTGCCCATATAACAAACTCTGTATTTTGAGTGGAAATGTTAGGGGGTCGTCTTATACGCCCAGTCGTCTTATACGCCGGCAAATACGGTAGTCTTTAGTACCACAACAAAACTAATACTCAAGGTAAGGAAATGCAAAAAATATTAAGCAAACTCTGCATATTATCAAAAAACAAATTACTCCACAGGTGACATTTGATTATCAACACCATATCCTAATAGTTCCTAATAGTCATTAAAATCTTATTGGCCTTTTGAGCTCCCTTTGCTCCACCCACTCCAAACTCTTTGGAGTGTACTTTCTTTTCTAATAATGGCCCTTGAGCCATTCTCTACTGCTTGGGCCGCTTCTGCTTCATTGAAATGTATTTTTACTTCTAATAAACCCCTTTTCTGCAA
>NW_017731373.1:6293156-6298108 GCF_001890085.2 Hipposideros armiger | reverse complement strand
TGGGCCAGTGAAGCAACATCCTCCACAACTAGACTGAAGAACAAAATGACAGCAACTTGTCTGTTCCCCTTCCCCCAACTCCCCAGCGCTGTTCCAATTCCCCTATAAAAATCTTAAAAAAAAAAATTGCTAATCTTCAAACTTTCACTTTGGTTGCAGGGTACCTTATAAGAATAAAAGCATACTTGAGAAATGCAGCCTGTTCTTAAAGAAAAAATTTCTGAGTCCTATATTAACCTTAGGAGCAGGACAAAATCAAGACCATGAAATTGGATCCCTCCTTTCCCATGGGTTTTTACCTGATAGTATCAGCATATTTATAAACAATTTAGTTTGTTGAAAAGCGATCCCTGAAATATGAAGCTGTTTTAGGGTATATGAAGGGAAAAATACCCTTAACTTGTAAACTTTAGTCCATAAAGTGGATACTTGAACATGTAAGCTTTGCTTAGATTACCAGTGGCCTTTCTACTTCCTTCAAAACTCTTGTACAAGCTAGTGGTGTACTAAGCAAGAGACAGAGCTGTGATAAGAGGAGAATTTCTTATAATAACAGTGCACCTCCACCCCTGCTGAGATATAATCTATTTAGTAACAGGCTTCTTTTAAATTTTCCAAAAAAACTGCCAGCCAGTTATACTATCATTCAATCCCGTGCAACAATGACAGCAACCAAGGTGATGAAACTGATAACCAATAGTACAAATCCATGACAGCGCCATAGCTGGTCTCTATATCACAGAGGATTTCAGTACTAGGATTAGCGAAGGAAAATTTAATGAGGTCAGAATGGAAAACAAATGACAAGAGAACAGTGAGTGAAGTATCTAGGATATACTTAGAAAATCAGCTGAAGGTTGCATGCATTTTTGCAAATAACATCACAGCAGGAATAGGAAGGTTCTTGCCTTTTAGAACACTTCCAGGAGGATGGATTTACATGATTTGTCTCACCATCAGTTAAGTGACTTAACTTTTACAGATTTCAAAGCACTTTCACATGTATTTTTGTATTTGAGCCTCCCTCCTGTGAGGTGGCTATAGCAGGTATATTACTTGTCTCATCATCACTATCATAAAAAATGACCTATATTGAGTTCTTGTGTCACAGGCAAAAAGGGATATTTTGACCCCACCACTTTAACCAAATGAATGTTTTGACTGGGTCACAGGGAAAAATAAAAAGAAAGCTCACCAGAGCACTAATTAAAACTGACAGAATTTATGAGGATAAAAATCTGATGACTGAAATAAATCTCAGTGTAAAATGTACATGGAAAAAGTTGATCCTGAGCATAATCATTTCAGTAAAATAAAAACGAGAATAGAAAAAAATTGGAAATAGTTTCACTATGACTGCATAGATATTTGATCAAGAATTAAATCGATTATAATTACTGTTTAAATGGATATATTCATAAATATAGGGTTCAAAATGGCAGGTTAAAATTATGCACTTGTTTCAAGTGGGAGGATAAAAAACATGAAGCAGAAAATGCCAGGATCAAATTGGCATTAATGTCTTGATTTTTAGAATCCTTCCTGAGTTCTTACCAACTTAACATGACTATATAATGTTAAAATAAGTCTCATTATCAGGCTCTCTCTTTATCTGTAAAACAAAAAATATGATGATAGAAACTACTTCATCATTTTGTGGATTAAATGAGACAATGCTTCTAAAGTGCAACATAGTAGTAGCACAAGTAAAAGGTCTTTTTTTTTAAGATTTTTATTGAGGAATTGGGGGGATGGGAACAATGCTGGGGAATTGGGGGAAGGGGAACAGACAAGTTGCTGTCCTTTTGTTCTTCNAAAAAAAAAAAAAAAAAGAAAATCTTACGGATTTGTTAATAGTCTATTTACTACTGTGGTTTATTGCCAGTTAGATTTGTGACTGTCTTTTTAATTTTTTTCTATTTTATTGTATTATTTATATAAGCCTCCTCAAGCTCTTGAGGGGTAGAATGCTGTAAATAAGTAATTTGGGCACTAGAATTTTAACTGTCCTTGGCAGGTTCCACCAGATCCACATCTATAATGGGAATGCGGAATTCCCTAGAGCAAGACATCATGAAGACAGCAAAACAACTAGCCAAGTGGCTAAAACCCATAGTATAAAAAAGCTCCCATATGCCATCAACACAAGCGTGTCTATATGCAACAAATCATAAATGGTATGCAGAAGGTTCTGATATTTATGTTCATCTGTTCTTCACTATAGAACTGATGAAAACACTTAGCTACAAATGGCTAAGTTGTGTTTTCTTAAATTTTTTATTTTATCTTCTTGTGTAATGCAGTGCTGATTTTTTAAAATCTGCTCTGTTCTTGCAGATTTGGCTAGGAGGCAAGGTGGCTTCTGAGATCATTTATGATTATTTGTAAAAGCAGTGATGCTTTCTAAACCTGTAATTTCTGAATGATCATCGCTTCAAGAGGCTCTATCAATTGTATTGTCTAGGAGGCTTGGTCAGTGCTCTACCTGTTAACTGCTCTTTCCCAGCTTCTCTCACTCAGCTTTCTCCATGCCTGATGTGCTCAGTGTTGTCTGTACTATTTTGACTGATACTGATAAGAAATATAATTTGCATACTTTGACTTTTTCCAACTCTATGCAAAAACGTGGGCTCCCTTGTATTTCCTCGGTAACATTAGTTAAAACCTTCATATCTATATCCCTGCAAGTTTTACTGTTGAGCCATTTAAATCTCCCACTGTGAGGTCAACATTAGCATCTACAACATTATATTGCAAATTATCTCCTTAGGAAACCAGGAGATAATGAATTACTTAAGACTGAAACTTTAGCCTCAGGATTTACCATAAGTCTGACACATTAGGTCCTCAATAAATGCAGTGCTTATTTAAATAAGAAAATGAACAAACATAAAGAATACCTTTTAAGGAGCCGAGAAGCATCAGAATATGTTTTCAAATGAATTTAAAATATGAAATGAATTTCCTAAACTAAAAGTAAAACCCAGTTTAAAAATTGGCACCCTGGCTTTCTTGTGGACAGAGCTAGAAAATCTATCTTCTATCTATCCTTCCATCCATCTACTTCTCATCTGTACATATATTTTATTTTTTTAATAATTTTTAATTCTTCTCTTACAGTTGACATACAATAGTATATTAGTTTCAGGTGTGTAACATAGTGATTAGACATTTACATAACTTACGAAGTGACCATCTCAATATATCTAGTAACCATCTGACACCATACATAGTTATTACAACATTATTGACTATATTACCTATGCTATATTTTACATCCCCATGACTATTTTATAACTACCAATTTGTACTTCTTAATCCCTTCCCCTTTTTCACCCAACCCCCAACTCTCCTTCCATCTGGCAACCATCAAAATGTTCTCTGTATCTACGACTTTGTTTCTGTTTTGCTTGTTTGTTTATTTTGTTTTTTAGATTCCACATAAAAGTGAAATTATATGGTATTTGTCTCTCTGTCTTATTTATTTCATTTAGCATAATACCTTTTAGGTCCATCCATGTTGTTGCAGATGGTAAGATCTAATTCGTATTTATGGCTCAGTATATATGTACATACATACATAGGTATATGTATGTATATTTATTGGGTTGTTGGAAAAATCATGATGTGTTTTTCTATGTTTTTCGTTGCAAAAATGCGTCATGACTTTTCCAACAACCATATATATGTATGTATAGTATGATCAAGCAATACAGTGAATGTTTAAATTTTAAAAACCTATTACAGTAAAAGACACATTGCCATTAACCCCCTTCAAAATACTCCCCCTTGCTTCAAACACACTTATACCATCCTTCTTGCCACTTTCTGAAGCACTTCTGGAAGTCTTCTCTTTCATGTCTTTAGTTGCGCTATTGTATATATGTATATGTATATATGTAAATATGTGTATGTATATATGTAAATATGTATATATACCACTTCTTCTTTATCCATTCATCTATTGATGGACACTTAGGTTGCTTTCATATCTTGGCTATCGTAAATAATGCTTCAATGAACATATGGATGCATATGTCTTTTTGAGTTAGCGTTTTGGGTTTCTTTGAATAAATACTCAGAAGTGGGATTACTGGGTCCTTCTTTGTCTCTTGTTACAGCCTTTGTTTTAAAGTCTATTTTGTCTGGTAGAAATATTGCTACCCCTGCTTTTTTATGTTTCCATTTTCATGAAATAATTTTTTCCATTCTTTTACTTTCAGTCTGTGTGTGTCTTTCATTCTGAAGTGAGCCTCTTGCAGGCAGCATATGTAACGGTTATGTTCATAGCAGCACTACTCATAATAACCATAAAGAAAAAACAACTTAAATGGCCATCAACAGATAAATGGGTAAATAAAAGTGGTATATCTATGCAATGGAATATTATTTAGCCATAAAAGGGAGTGAAGTACTGATACATACTACAACATGGATGAAACTTGAAAACTGAGTGAAATAAGCCAGTCACAAAAGACTGTAAATTGTATTATTGCATTTATACGAAATGTACAGAATAGTCAACTCTACAGAGAAAGTAGATTAAGGTTCCTGGAGGGAGAAAGGGGTTGGGAGTAAATAGTGAGTGACAGGTACTGGAGAAGGAATTTCTTTTAGGGATGTTCAGAATGTTCTAAAATTGATTATGATGATGGCTGTACAACACTATGAATACACTAAAAACTATTGAATTGTCCACTTTAAATGAGTGAATTGTATTCTGTGTGAATTATGTCTTAATAAATCTGTGAATGAAAGAAGTAGATTGAAAGGCACTTTACCAGTAAAAATTAAATTGCTAATCCTTGGGACAGGCGAGTGGCGCGGTGGTTAAGAGCTGGCTTGGGACGCCAGAGGGTCCCGGTTCAGATCCCACATATGAGGGCCAGTGACACTGCCCTCTACAGCTAAGATGCTGAACAACAGCTCAACCTGGAGCTGGGCTGCCATGA
>NW_017731373.1:6278200-6290861 GCF_001890085.2 Hipposideros armiger | reverse complement strand
CAGCATCTTAGCTGTAGAGGGCAGTGTCACTGGCCCTCATATGTGGGATCCGAACCGGGGCCCTCTGGCGTCCCAAGCCAGCTCTTAACCATCATGCCACTCGGCCGGCCCAAAATTTTTTATTTATTTATTTTTTTTGTTTTATTTTTAGCTGAGCCATCCTACCACCTATTGGCAGCTCAGCTTGGGCCGGGCATCGAACCGCTGTTGCTCAGAGCTCAAACTCTTGAGCGAGTTCTTAACCAACTGAGCCACTTGGCCAGCCTTTTTCTTTTTTTTTTAAAGATTTTATTGGGGAATTGGGGAATTGGGGGAGGGGAACAGACAAGTTGCTGTCCTTTTGTTCTTCAGTCTAGTTGTGGAAGACGGTGCTTCACTGGCCCATGTTGCTATTATCATTGTGCTCTTCCCTGATGAGGCAGTCGCTCGCTGGCCATCTGACGGCTGCTCACGAGGGATCACCGCAGCTCAGCTGGCTGCTGGCCAGCCCCACTGCAACCTATGCCATGCAGGCAACTCACAGCAGCCCAGCTCCAGATCCAGCTGTTGTTCACCATCTTAGCTGTAGAGGGTGCAGCGTCACTGGCGCTACTGTGGAATCCGAACCGGGTCCCTGCTGCTCAGAGCTGGCATCCCAAGCCAAGTCCTAACCAACGCACCATTCGGCCGGCCCTGAAGGGTCTTTTAACCTTGCCTTTTCTAAGAATTTATTGTATCTTTACAGTGTGCCAGGCCAGGATCTTTATAAATAGGTATCCTAGTCACTGAACCACATTACTTCATCTGTAAGTTCATTTTTTGTACTTGACAAAATATGCAGAGATCTCTGATGAAGCTACAACAGAGCTTTACCTCTGACTACCTATATATTTTATTTTAAAACAAAAATTTTAATTTAGTAAATAGTGTCCCAACCAAGTATTGGGATATAGAATTAATTAAAAATACACCAGATTGTTTAGAAAGTATAAAAAATAAAAATACCTGTTTGTTTTTATTTGATGCATGAATAGTAGTTATTTTAGTTTGGCTTATCCACCCCAATATTGCTTAATCTCTTTTCAAGAAAATAATAGTGAAGTATTGGCATTCTTAGTTTCACTAACAATAATAGGAAAGCATTCAGCCTATCGGTCTTCTCATAGAAAACAGACATGATAAAATAAACCCACTTTGGAGTTGTAGTGAGAACTAATTAATACCTCTAAACTGCTTTGAAATTCCCATATGAAAGATAGCTAATCTGATCTTTATCGAGGAGAGATGATGGGTAAGGCATATATGGGAAAACACTATTCATGTAGAAGCTAAAATTGACTCTTGCTTGTATAACTTGAATTTCTACTTGGCAAAAATGTAATTTAGCAGAGGGAATGCTGTCACACAATTTTTAAAGTGCATGTCTCAAAGCCATGTAATAGTCATTCATTTTTTTCATTATCTCTTTCTTCACATAGTAGCTACATGATACCAACCACAGGTACACAAAGTGCTCAATTCAGCACTCAAACATATGTAGCACAAAGAATTCTTTTGTGTGGTTATGCTATTATTTTTAAAAATCTTTCTTGCTTTTTTCTGTAATGAAAAATATGCAGTTGTTAATTGTTTTTTAAAAATATTTGAGGGGCCTGCCGAGTGCCGCATTGATTAAGAGTTGGCTTTGGACACCAGCTCTGAGCAGCAGGGACCCGGTTTGGATCCCACATGAGGGCCAGTGACACTGCGCCCTCTATAGCTAAGATGGTGAACAACAGCTCTACCTGGAGCTGGGCTGCCCTGAGTTGCCGGCGATGCCGGCGATGGCGTAGGCTGCAGTGGGGCTGGCCCACAGCTGGCATGCTCTTTCATGAGCTGCTGAGAGCCACCGTGAGCAATGGGCGGTGGGCGACTGCCTCACCCAGGAAGAGCGCAATGATAATACCTACATGGGCCAGTGAAGCAACATCCTCCACAACTAGACTGAAGAACAGAAGGATAGCAACTTGTCTGTTCCCTTTCCTCAATTCCCCAATGCTGTTCCCCTACCCCAATTCCCCAAAAAAATCTTTAAAAAAAAAAAAAAAAGATTTGAGAAGTACTGTAGATGACTGGAAAGTGAAAACTCCCGATATTCCCATACCCCAGAAAAACCACTGCTAATAGTTTGGTATACAGTCTTCCCTTTTTTTCCATTTACCGCACACACACACACACACACACACACACACACACACACACGTAATATAACTAATATATAGTTACATATGTGTATATATTAACATATATATACACACACATGCACTATACATGTTTATGCCCTCCAAAACGTTTGTACCAACTTACATAATTATATATATTATTCATATACATAATTATTTACAAAGATAGGATGATATTATATGTTCTATATTGCAAGAGAGGAGAATGACTAGGATGTAAAATTTAAGGAGGTACTCTCAAGGGCCAACCCTGCACTCCTACCACCCTAACAGTGAGTGCTTCCTTAAGTATTGTTCCGTAGGCCTAGGCCTTGCCTCCCTAATTCCACTCCCTCCTGCAACTTGCTTTTAATTTTTCCCAATTAATTTGTCTTGAATATCTTTCCATATAGAACTATCTCTTTTCAGTGGCTCCATAATTTTCCATTTATTATAAGATCATAGCTTATTTATCCAATCACCTTTTGAAGGATATTTGTTTCTAATTTCCAGTGAGCACTTTGTTATATACCTTATTATATACATGTCAACTTGTGTTAGAATTTGTGTGTTGAATTTCTAAAAGAGAACAACTAGGTCAAAGTCTAGTATACACTTAACTTTTTTTTTTTATAACTAAAGACATTTTGCCCTTGAAAATAATTGTACTAATTTACACTGCCATCAAAAGTGCCCGTTTTCTCAAACTCTGAGCAACACTGGATGTTAGGAATTTTTAAAAGCTTTGTTAGGGGACGGCCAAATGGCTCAGTTGGTTAAGAGCTCACTCAAGAGTCAAGCTCTGAGCAACAGGGTCCCTGGTTTGATTCACAGCCCGAGCTGAGCTGCCAAAAGGTGGCCGGATGGCTCAGGTAAAAAAAAAAAAAAAAGCTTTGGCAGTTGGATAGGTAAAAATAATAACTTGTTTTGGTTTTAACTTGCATTTCTTTAAATGATATTGGACATTTCTTCCTTTTGTTTTAATCATTTGTATTATTTCTTTTGAGAATTGCCTCTTGTTGCTCTTTGCCAATTTCCCCACAGCAGTGTTTTTCCCTGAAATTTTATGAGATCTTTGTATGTTAGGCAGTTTAATCTTTTTTTAAAATATATTTAAAAAATACTTTTCCTCAGATTTTCTTGAGTCGTTTTGTCATTTGACATTGCTCAATTATCATTTTTTTGTTTGTTTTGTTTTATTTTTTGGAGCTCTATTATTTTTAGGGATTCCAATATGTCAGTCTTTTTTTGTGTGTGTGGTTTCTGTGTTATATTACATTACATGTTCAGTCTCTCATTCAAAACGATTTTTGCAACAGCTTTATTGAGACATAATTTATGCACCATAAAATTCACCCATTTAAAGTATACAGTTCAGTGGTTTTTAGTATAATCCAGAACTGTGTAACCATCACCACTATCTAATTTTAGGACATTTCATTACTGCAAAAAGAAATCCATTCCAATTAACACTCAGTCCTCATTGCCCCCTCCTTCTAGCCTCTGACAACCACTAACCTATTCTGGTCATTTCAAATAAGTGGAATGACAACATGTGGCCTTTTGTTTGACAACATGTGGTCTTTCATTTGGCAAAATATTTTCAAGTTTCATTCATGTTGTGACATGTGTTTAATTCTTTTGTGTGGCTGAATAATATTGTTGACACATACATCAATTGATGGACATTTGGGTTGTTTCCACATTTTGGCTATTTTGAATAATGCTGTTATAAGCATTTGTGTATATGTTTTTGTTTGAACACCTATTTTCAATTATTTTGGGTATATACCTAGAAGTGGAACTGCTGGGTCATCTGGTAACTCTATGTTTGATATTTTGAGGAACTTCCTACTTTCCTAAGCAGCTGTATCTACTTACAATCCCACCAGTAATGTATGAAGGTTCCAGTTTCTTCACATCCTTGTCAACACTTGTTATTGTCTGTTATTTTATTTTAGCCATTCTAGTAGGTGTGAAGTGGTATCTCACTGTAGTTTTGATTTACATTTTCTAATGGCTAATAATGTCAAGTATCTTTTCATGTGCGTATTGGCCATTTATGTATTTTCTTTGGAGAAATGTCTATTCAGATGCTTTGCTCATTAGTTAGTTGGCTTTGTTGTGAGAGGCACCAAAGTTTTGCCACCCCAAAACAAGCCTTTTGGGATATTTATTTTAAGCTGGTTATTAAGAAACAAAAGACTCAGAAAGAAACTCTGACCCTCTCCCCTAACCTGCTTAAAGGAATTCGGGTAGAAAAACCTGCTTGAAAGAAGGGAACATCACCTTAGTATCATAATATAAACTAGGTATGGCAGATGGGGAGAAATCTAGCAAAGCTTGTTTGTTAGACTCTCCTCTGTGTCCCATTGTTTCTGGATGGCCCAGCAAGAATTTGTTTTGCACGTTTGTTCTTTCTCATCTACCTGTGAATTGCCTACTTTGGAATTTGGAATCCCTGTCCCTCTTCTGCTTTGTACAAAATGGCATAAATCTCAATTGCCCAATGCATCCTCAAGCCTCATTTCTTATGGCATCCCCAAATGCACATCTATAATAAATTCTGAGCATTTTCTCCTGTTAATTTGCCTCTGTTCATTTGATTAATAGCTCAACTAGAAGAACTTAGAAGGTGGGAGGAAAATTATTTTCTTGCACCCCCACGGTTGTTGTTGTTGTTGGGTCGAGTACTTCATATATTACATTCTGGATACTAGAGCCTAATCAGGTATATGACTTGCAAATATTTTTTTCTCATTATGTGGGTTGACTTTTTCTTAATAGTGCCCTTTGAAGTATGAAACTTTTAACTGTTGATGAAATCTAATTTATCTGTTGTCTTTTCTTGCTCATACTTCTGGTGCCATATCTAAGAAACTATTGCCTAATCCAAGTTCACGAATATTTATTCCTATGTTTTCTCCTACAGATTGCATCGTTTTACCTCTTATTCTTAAGTTTTTCGTCCATTTTGAGTTAATTTTTGTATTTAGTATGAGCTAGTGGCCCATTTTTATTCTTTTGTATGTGAATATCCATTTGCTCTAGCAACATTAGTTGAAAAGACCCTTCTTTTCCCATTGACGTGTTTTGGCATCATTGTCAAAATCAACTGATCTTACATGTATGGGTTTATTTCTGAACTCTCAATTCTACTTCATTAATCTTCACGTCTATGCTAGTGCCAGTACCACACAGTCTTTATTCACTGTTACTTTGCAGCAAGTTTTGAAATCAAGAAGTGTGAATCCTATCACTTTCTTTTTTTTTTTAAGATTTTTATAGGGGAATTGGGGGATGGGAACAGCGCTGGGGAATTGGGGGAAGGGGAACAGACAAGTTGCTGTCTTTTTGTTCTTCAGTATAGTTGTGGAGGACATTGCTTCACTGGTCCAAGTTGGCTCCATCATTGCTCTTTTCCCAGGCGAGGCAGATCAGTCGCCGGCTTCTGGATGGCCGCTCATGGTGGCTGCTGGCTGCTCACGCTGGCTGCTGGCTATACACGGTAGCCCATGGCAACCCACTGCAGCAGGGGCTGCAGCCTAGCCATCGCCGGTGACTCATGGCAGCCCAGCTCCAGGTTGAGCTGTTGTTCAGCATCTTAGCTGTAGAGGGCAGTGTCACTGGCCCTCATATGTGGGATCCGAACCGGGGCCCTCTGGTGTCCCAAGCCAGCTCTTAACCAACGCGCCACTTGGCCGGCCCCCTATCACTTTCTTTTCTCAAGACTGTTTTGACTTTACCAGGTCTCTTCATTTCCATATGAAATTAAGGATAAACTTGCCTATTTCCGCATGAAAGAAGCAACTAGGATTGCTCTCATTTAATTTTTATTAATATATTTAGTCATGTTTTCTTTTAGGACTTTTGCTATGCTGATATATCAACAAATCCCTCTCAAATCCACTTTAAGACTTCAATCTTGTGATCTAAGAAACAGGCTGCAAAAAGATACGGAATTTTCAGGCTCTCTGAACATTTGCCTTCTCTGTCCAATTAGGTATAAAAGATGCCAAACACTATAATATTTGATTACTACCTACAGGGAATCATTAGTTTCAAATATAAATGTAGCTTGGTACTGTGCCCACATCCAGAAACCAGATTGTGAATCAGATGTTGTATCACTTGCTTCAACATCACCATCTTGAAAACTTTCCTCCCATTTTTTTTTTAAAGATTTTTATTGGGGAATTGGGGGAAGGGGAACAGACAAGTTGCTATCCCTTTGTTCCTCAGTCTAGTTTTGGAGGACGTTGCTTCACTGGCCCAAGCTGGCACCATCATTGCGCTCTTCCCGGGGGAGGCAGATCAGTCGCCGGCTGCTCACAGCGGCTGCTGGCCGCTCACGCTGGCTACTGGCTACACATGGTAGCCTATGGCAACCCACCTGCCGTTGCCGGCGACTCATGGCAGCCCAGCTCCAGGTCGAGCTATCGTTCAGCATCTTAGCTGTAGAAGGCAGTGTCACTGGCCCTCATATGTGGGATCTGAACCGGGGCCCTCTGGCATCCCAAGCCAGCTCCTAACCAATGCGCCACTCGGCCGGCCCAACTTTCCTCCCATTTTTATGCTCATGTAACAAATGACTGAAACTCTAAGTCATGCCTATTTGTACCCTGTTCATTTATGCCTGATAGTATGGTGAAAAGTCAGAAAGCAAGACATTTTAGTTAGTAAGCAAATTCTTTATCTTATTTTGTAAAACATCCCTTAATGTAATACAGAAATGAATTTATGATTGACTTGGCTTAACTTTAACTGCCCTGGCCAAAATTACAATTCTGAGGATTACTTTCCATTATATCAGCTAATACCAAATGCAGGCCATGCATCTAGGATTCAATTTAGGATACTTGCATTACACACTGTATGAAATATTATATAAGTAGTACCTCAGGGTCCTTGGTAAAATTAGAATTTGGATACTCATTTGATGGGGTTAGCTGGAGTTAGCTGACAACATCTTTTTGTGAGAAGCACTTCCCTTTCTTTGCAAACTACTCTAGTATATATGTTTATTTGCTCCATTAGTGTATGTCTTCCCTTATTACCATTAATGGTGTACCTTTCTAACCAAACATTTAAATATAATCCAATCTTATATGTCATTGTATTTTGTCTTCCAGGCCATAAACTTTTTCACCAGCCAGAAAATCAACATGAATGAATATCTCCAAACTTCAGAAACAGATCCAACAGTAACCTGCAGTCAGGTAGGAGGCTGTCACACAACAGGGGAAAGCGTTACCACCCAAGTGGTAGGAGGAGCCAATGCTTAAGAGTTAATTGCTTTCCGTTTTTATGTTCTGTCCTTTAGATGCATTTGACCAATTTCAAGGAGAAAAATATACGTGCTCTACCATCCAATGGGAGGCGTTGCAAAAAAATTACATGTAGTTTTAAAACCACCAACACTTGGTGTCCATATATGCATAGCATCCTCAAAACCCCCTTTTAGCCCTCTATTAATAGTATAGTGTCTCCGAATTGTGGTGGCCACTATTAAATATGGATTCTAGGTTTCCTGGTCAGCCTAGATGTAGCAGCATGGTGTTGAACTTTCTCAACTGAGTTTAAAAGTTGTTTCAACTGCACTTTCACAAAAACTCAGTTGAGGCAACATAGGTTAATGACGTAGATTAAAGGTTAAGAGTGTGGGCTCTGAAGTTAAGTCACCTGGATTAAAATCTCAGCTCTGTCACTTTCTATTTGTGTGACCTTGAGTAAATTAACTAACTTGTCAATGCCTTAAGTTCTTTATATGAAGAATGGGAATAATAATATTACCTTCCTCATGGGATTATGATAAAGCTTAAATTAGTTAATATGTAAAAACTTTTAGAAGAGATTACTTAATAGATGTTAGTCATTATTATCAACACTCCTTAACTTGGAATATATGGAGGAAGTTCATGAAATCGTTTAAATTGTGTGCAGAATGTTGTAGCTATGTGTATAGTGCATTTTTTGGAGTGTTCATACTTTATCACATTCTCAATGAGGTTCCACAGCTACAAATCTTAAGCATTGTCTTTCAATTAAATTGTTCAGATTTTAAAACAATTAGAATTGTGTACAAATTCACATAACTTTTAAAGTCTCTCTATTGTATATTATAAGTACATTATTTTACTTTATTTTTAGTGTATTTTTAATACTAGTTATCTTGAGGTAGTAGGTTCATTGGTTATTTATTTATTTATTTATTCATTTTAAGCTGAGCCATTCTGCCACCTGTTGGCAGCTCAGCGGCTGCTCAGCTCGGGCCGGGAATCGAACTGCTGTTGCTCAGAGCTCAAACTCTTGAGCGAGCTCTTCACCAACTGAGCCACTCGGCCGGCCCTTCATTGGTTATTTTTAATTTCCTGTAATCTCCAATCATACTTTTATAATTAGAATTTTTTTGAAATTTAAGGATAGAAAAAAGAAATCTGACAAATATTGAGACATTTTATTAAAAAGCCTACTTCAAAGAAAATGAATCATCACACTTCTCCTCTTTAACACCAACTACAGAACACAGTGAATAGTCACAAAATTTGAGGGAAAATTATTGTGATCCAAGAGCCCTATACCCAGCTAATCTGTTTTTCATATGCGGTGCAACAGAAAGTATTTTCACACATTCTTCATTCTATCAAGGACCCAGAAAAGATACTATCCATGTATGTTTTGTAGAACAACATTATTCAGAGAAGTACTCTAGCTGACCTCCAAATGATTTAACTTAGAAAACTCTTGGAAAGCAAATACTATAATAAAATAAAAGTAAGTAAACAATGATCAAATAATACAGAGTTTAACCCAAAATCGTTACAATTTAAAAATATTCAACTAAATTTTCCTACTTATTTACTCAAAAGTTTCTTTTTTTTTTTTTAAAGATTTTTATTGGGGAATTCGGGGATGGGAACACGCTGGGTGCTGGCTACACATGGTAGCCCATGGCAACCCATTGTAGCAGGGGCTGCAGCCTACGACGTGGCCGGCGATGTGGCCAGCAACTCATGGCAGCCCAGCTCCAGGTTGAGCTGTTGTTCAACTAGCTGTAGAGGGCAGTGTCACTGGCCCTCATATGTGGGATCCAAACCGGGACCCTCTGGTGTCCCAAGCCAGCTCTTAACCAACACGCCACTCGGCTGGCCCTCAAAAGTTTCTTAAGAGAAAGAAACTAGGAGTCTTTGCTCCCTGTTAAGCATTTTTTTTCTTTTTGGCAAATAACACCTTATTCCTTGAGAAATTTTCATCACAATGCAGAGGTGGGAAGGAATCAGCCCTCAGGTGTTTTGGGCTGCATAGTGTGATCAACTGACTTTAGTGACTCAAGCCAAGTAATAAACGAAGAGTGAACCTGAATGTCTGTGCAGGACTCAACTTGATGTGAAATCAAGGGAATTCAAAAACAATCATCCAACAGTACATGGTTCGGGCCTTTGTTTTTCGGAACACTATAATTTTTCATAATTGTTGCCTTGAACTTTCTGTCATTGGATATATCTGCTCCTGTGGATTCTTTTGAAAATCTCTCATCATGTCACCCTGAAGGTTAGGTTTGTTCCAGAACGGCAATGAAATGAATGTAGACTGAGAGTCAAGATGTCTGGATTCTAATCTAGCTCTGCTAGTCAGGAGAGTGATCCCTGGGCTAGTGATCAAAACACTTTCTGAGCCTTGGTGTCTTTATTCCTCACTAACTTAGTAGTCATGGTTAGAAAATTAATGGACGCAGAACTGCTTTGAACATTTTCAGATGGTATTGTAAAGGTAAAATACTATCATTATTCGTTTACTTTGAAATCACCATTATTAAATCAGTCTTGATTGCTTAGTATCCTTTATTTGCAATGAAGATTAGTATCAATGCCAGTTCTACTACCATTATGTTATTTAATAAGTACAAGACATTTTCTGAGCTTTAAGCCAGCTCCTACCTGAGATAAGCAGAGTTATCTTTGACACTCCCACCTTTAACCCTCTTTCCCATTTTACCAGGAACTCAGAATGCTAATGTTACTCTGGAACCTTCAATCAATCAGTGAAATGAACCAATAGACTAACTTATATTAAGGTGTTATCCCTAGTGATATATTCTTATTTCAAAAGAAGTATCTTATAATTAAAGTGCATGCTATTCTATCTGGAATAACCTTCTCTTTGTGTTTACCTGGCAAAATTCTATCCATCCTTCAAATCGCAGTTATCCTGCAGCCTTCCCAGTGAAACCTTTTTTAGATTTTCTAAAAGAGTTGCCATTCCCTCCAGTGAATCCCCTCACCCTTTGCACATACCTCTGCTATATTTGTCACTTTAAGGGTTAGCATATATGTTATGATGGGAAAATGTAATATATGAAACAGTTGCACCAGTGATCCTGAGGGTAAAGAAAGAAGGGGGGTTAGGAGGTGAGATTCTGAGGGACCTGAGTGTAGGCAGAAATGAAACACATCAAACAAGGAAAAGAATGTGCAGTAAAGTTTACTCCAAAGAAGCGAGGCAGGTAAAAGAGATACTTTTAGATAACAACGCATATCAGATGCTCTTCAAATCACATTGCTGAGGGCTGTCCTTACACAATGCCATCCTTGCCTCAAATCCTCTGGGTCTTTTATGGGAAAAATTAGAATACAGTAATACCTTGGTTTGCGAGCACAATTTGTTCTGGAAACAAACTACTCGTATTGCAAGACATTGTTCATTTACCAAGTTAAAATGTATTATTAGGTTGGTGCAAAAGTAATAGCGGATTACTTTTGCACCAACCTAATAGAAATGTTTGCTCATTTTGCAGAACACTCACAAACCAAGTTACTCGCAATCCAAGGTTTTACTGTATTCAGAACCAAGACCTTTAGATAAATATCTAAACATTTCTCTCTTTTACCTGTCTTGCTTCACATAGTTAGCATGGGAATCACATGAAATAGAATCAAAGAATATTAGAGCTTAAGTACCTGAAACACCATCTAGTCCCGTCCTCCATTTTACAGATAATAAAACTGGGGCCCACAGAGCTTAGGATAAGTCAAAGTCGTAAGGATATAGAAGTGGCTGAGGAGGTATAGAACACAGATCTGGCAGTTCGGCACTTTTCCCCTATAGACTTCATTGCCTTATAAGCAAAGTATTTCAAAACTATATAGCATCTTAGCCAAGGTTCTTTTTATAGGAAACAGGAGAAGTCTTCCCAGAGGGTAGTTTATTATAAAGATATAGGGACAGGATATAGTCAGGTCTCAGGAGGAACTAGAACCAAGAATTGGAAAGGTATCCGGAATCAAGACATCTACTTAGTCCATCATGCTCTCTGTGTCTCTCTCTGGAGCCATGTGGTCTCTTACCCATTTAATTTCCCTTTATTTCTATAGCTTCCTCTGCCTCTCTGTGCTCTTAATGGAAAAGGGTCGCCAGATACATATTAATTTACTTAACAGTCTGGTTCAAGCACCTAATAGACACTAACTAGATCTTAGTCCAAACTTTCAGAAGAAACAATATGATTGATGCATGTTAGGTCAGGTGTTCATCTACCTTCAGTCCAAATAGCCATGGCCAAGGCAGAAGGGTCAGATATTATAAATTTAATGATAGAGCCCTGTCCAAGGTTAGTCAAACTATGAAGGAACTGTCCCCACAAGATTGTCGGTGCTTCTAATACCAACCACAAGTTCAGAGATTCCCACAATCATCCCGGGTTTGATAATTCTCTAGAAGGACTCAACAGAACTCCCTGAAAACTATTATACTCAAAGTTATAGTTTACAGAGAAAGGATACAAATTAAAATCAGCCAATGGAGAAGACACATAGGGCAGACTCAGGAAAGGTTCAAACGCGGTGCTTCTGATCATCCTCTCCCTGTGTAGTCACGGACAAGGTAACCTCCTTCTAGTTTTTATTGGGGCTTGATAACATACTGCCTGTGTACAGGCTGACCTCTCCCAGAAGGCGGGCTGATACCTTTAGTCTCCAGTCCCTCCAGAAGTTAGAACTGATACAGCGTGGCCCAAACCCTCATCATAAGTCACATTGACAGACTGTCCAGTGGCCAAAGCCCACAGGCAGGACATTCCAGAAGCCTAGAGATCACCTTTGCTCAGGGCAAAGACCAGGCCTCTGTTTAAGAAAGGGTAATTCTTCACTATAAGGGCCCACTACCATTTTGTGCAGAAGTGTTCTCAAAAGGGTAGGACATCTCAGTTAGGGAAATACCCCAAAAGGTATATTCCACTGTGTATTAAATAGGTAATTAACTCCAGCTGTTATAATAAGTAAACACTGAAAGTCCAGTAGTTTAACATAATAAAGGTTTATTTCTCTTGTTTACAGTTCAATGTGAGTTGGTGGAGGCATTGGGAAGAGGGAGAAAAAGAGAAAGGAAGTGGGGCCGGCCGAGTGGCGCGATGGTTAAGAACTCGCTTGGGATGCCAGAGGGCCCCGGTTCGGATCCCACATATGAGGGCCAGTGACACTGCCCTC
>NW_017731373.1:6208710-6277330 GCF_001890085.2 Hipposideros armiger | reverse complement strand
AACAAAAGGACAGCAACTTGTCTGTTCCCCTTCCCCAATTCCCCAACGCTGTAACCCTCCCCCAATTCACCAATAAAATCTTTAAAAAAAAAAAAAGTGAGGGTTGGGTCTGAGAGGTTTTGATGGACCTAGAAGTAGTGCTCTGCCACTCCTGTTTACATTCCATTGGCCAGAACATGGTCACATGGCCACACCTAACTGTACCAGAGGCTGGGAAATGGATTCTAGCTATGGGCCAGGAAGAAGAGAACACAATAATTGGTGAGCACCAACAATCTCTGTCACATGTAAACAATCACATGGCACCAACGTTAGCTAAGTCAGATATTATTTTTCTTTCTTTGGAATTCTTTCAACATTTACATACCCACTATATCATACTTTGTCACAATATCTAATTACATATTGCCTTAGATTTATGTCTCCTGCCTCCATTTTTACATTATAAGCAGGGGTCATTCTTCAACTGCTTTGATATTTACCATAGTGCAGGCTATACACCAGGAACTATAAATAAAATAAAATATACTGAATGATTTCAGTAATGACCTAGAAACCTGAAATTTGCAAATTCTTAAAGTCTGGTAACTATTAAGTTTGTTTTAGTTGCTACGGTGCAAATTAATTACACACACACACACACACACACACACACACACAGAGTCAATTAAGTTCGAGACCTCATCCTAGAAAAAGTGCTACATACCTCACTGCTGAATATCACTACGGTAACCTTTGAAATATTCCCCTTGGGAAGCTATGCACTGATGGACACCTAGTCCACCCTTCAAAACAATTTTGGAACTCTTTTTCTGGAATGGCCATCAGAGCCGTCGTTGTATTACCCTTGATTGATGTCCTGAATGTCATCAAAATGTCTTCCTTTCAATATTTTCTTTATCTTTGAGTAAAGAAAAGTCATTAGGGGCCAGATCAGGTGCGTAGGGAGGGTGTTCCAATACAGTTATTTGTTTACTGGCTAAAAACTCCCTCACAGGCAGTGTCGTGTGGGCTGGTGCATTGTCGTGTGAGCTGGTGCATTGTCGTGATACAAGAGCCATAAATTGTTGGTGAAAAGTTTGGGTCATCTAACTTTCTCACGCAGCCTTTTCAGCACTTCCAAATAGTAAACTTGGTTAACGCTTTGTCCAGTTGGTACAAATTCATAATGAATAATCTCTCTGATATTAAAAAAAAGTTAGCAACATCGTTGCAACAAGTTTGCAAACTTGTCAGACCTCATGTATGTCTGTATTTGTGTATATATGTGTGTGTGTATATATGTATACACATACACACAAAATACATTTTTAAAGTAGAATTTTAAATGATTTGTTTTTCTTTCAATTTCAAATAAATTTTCATGTCCATTCAAATAGAATCGTCTCTCAAAATCTAGCTTGGGTTCTGGAAAACTGACATGGTGAATAATCTGAAAAATATTTCTGCCTAAACAATGAATAAACAAACAAATTCTAGAAACCTTCATGGGGTATCATTGCTATAGCCTGTTTGAGAAACTCTGTATCCATTAATCAAATATGAGTACATCAACTATGTTAGAAATCACCATTAGAAAAAGGCTAATTTTATATAAATAGTTCTGGAAGGACAAATTCAGTGCTGAGAAAAATATGATGACCACTTTTAAAATTGAAGTGACAATTTTTCCCTTGCTACCTTAGCAAAGTCAGAAGAGAAAAAGTAAATGAATTTTTACTCACACTCCAATAAAAATAAATGTTTTATGATTTTTTTTTAAAGATTTTATTGGGGAATTGGGGGAGGGGAACAGTGTTGGGGAATCGGGGAAGGGAAACAGACAAGTTGCTGTCCTTTTTGTTCTTCAGTCTAGTTGCAGAGGACGTCGCTTCACTGGTCCATGTTGGTATTATCATTGCGCTCTTCCCGGGTGAGGCAGTCGCTCGCCGGCCATTGGACGGCCGCTTACGGCAGCTGACACCAGCTGCCAGCTGCTCACGCTGGCTGCCAGCCACTCCTGGTAGCTCATGGCTACCTGCATCTGGGGCTGCAGCCTACACTGACACTGGCGACTCACTCAGGGCAAACCAGCTCCAGGTCAAGCTGTTGTTCACCATCTTATTGGTAGAGGATGCAGTGTCACTGTCCCACATGTGGGATCCGAACTGAGGCCCTGCTGCTCAGAACTGGCATCCCAAGCCAACTCTTAACCAATGCGTCACTCGGCTGGCCCTGTTTTATGATTTTGAAAATAAATATATAAATAAATAAAAATATATACAAGGGTGCTTATAATAGCAAGAAAGTAGAAAGCAAGTTAAATATCCATTAAATGTATGTAGTGACATAGGCATATACTGGTAAGTGATACACATCCTGGAAAGGAAAAGAGTATAGTAAGGTATTAATAGGAATTATCACTAGATAATGAGATAAGGGGTAATTTCTTGTTTGTTATCTGAATTTTCTAATTTTTCTACAATGAACTCAGATTACTAGCATACATTTTTTAACAAGTGAAAAAAAAATGAAAGTAGTTAAAGATAACCATGAGTCATTTTAATGGCAGCACAATCAGATTAGGAAAACATTACCTTTTAAAATGAAATCTTCAGGATTTACTGGGGTATTACCGAGTCCACGTATGCAAAGAATAAAGTGCCTTCTTTCATTTGTAAGTTTTAAAATTTGTATAAGGGGCCGGTCAAGTGGCTCAGTTGGTGAAGAGCACAAGCTCTGAGCAACAGGGTCACCGGTTTGATTCCCACATGATTAGTGAGCTGCACCCGAGCTGAGCTGCCGCTGAGCTGCCAACAGGTGGCAGGATGGCTCAGGTGGTGAGAGCACATGCTCCTAACAAGGTTTCCTGTTTGATTCCTGCATGGGATGATAGGCTACGCCCACCCACAACTAAGATTGAACACAGCACCTTGAGCTGACGGGCGGCCGGATGGTGACTGGACTTGGAGCTGAGCTAGCTGCGCCCTCCACAACTAAGAATGAAGGACAACAACTTGGCTGTTCCCCTCCCCCAATTTCCTAACATTGTTCCCCTTCTCCAATTCCCCAACATTGTTCCCCTTCTCCAATTCCCCAATAAAATCTTAAAAAAAAAAAAATTGTATAAGAACAAGAGTGTGTCAAAGGGACACAAGGATCAAACTGAAAGAATACCATATAATACCAGAGCTGGAACAATTTGAGTGACAAAATTAATAACATAGTGTTGGATTATAACTCAAATTAAAAATTAGTATACATGAGTCCACACAGATACAGATGAACTAATGAATAAATAAAAGAAGAAGAAACAAATCTTCCTGATTTGCTTCCAAAGACTAGATTTTAGAAAGGGAGAAATAATTTCGTAGTGAAGAAGCTTGGCAAATACTGCTTTACCCAAGTGAAGAGGGGTGGCTTCTCCACAGACATCATGGCATGGCATCTACCTTTCCCAAAACCCATAACTCCAATGCAATTGTCCTCAAATCCCTAATTTGAGGGACATTCTACAAAATATCTGCCCAGTACTCCTCGAAGCTGTCAAGGCTATCAAAAAAACAAGGAAAACCTGAGAAACTGTCACAACCCAGAGGAGCCTAAAGAGACATGATGATTCAATGTCATGTGGTATCCTAGCTGGAATCTGGAGTGGGAAAAGGACATTTGGGAAAAACTAGTGAAATCCAAATAAAATGTGGAGTTTAGTTAATAGTAAGGGACCAGTGTTGTGACAAACATACCATAGTAATGTAAAACGTCAACAATAGGGAAACTGGGTGAGGGTGTCTCTGGGCACTCTGTATAATCTTTGCAACTTTTCTGTAAATCTAAAATTATTTCAAAATTAAAACTTTTGTTTTAAAAAAAGTCTTACACTGTGTTGTACAGCTGAAACTAATTAAAAATGTTTATTTCACAATAAAAAATAAATTTAAAAAAAAGTCTTACAGAAAATGGGAGAAAAGGTAACTCTTTGGAGGAAGCCACGGTTTGTAAAATACACTTCTAAATTAAGTATTCTCCCTTGAAAGTGGTCCCACCAAGAGGTAAAGAGGCCATGAGGGTGAGGGTGAGGCACCCTTGGAAAGGATCCCTTAATTTTATTAACTGTGTTCAGGGCAGAACACATTAGCATTTGGTCTAAGAACTCCCAGGCTAAGCATTTATGAGGAAATTATTAGAATGTTCACATAAGCAACATAAGGGCCTGCTTGTCCTTGCCTGCGGCTTTATTCATCTGTCCCTGTTTTCTGGTAGAAGCTGCGAATTTGACATCTAAAGGAACATTTTCCCACTGATTTTTCTAGCTAGCCTGGGGCCTCTGAGAACCAGCGGGGTGAGTGGTCAAGCTGAGCTCTGAATTTGGGGAGGGCCAGCAGGGGGCTGATTATGCAGATAGAGCTTTCTGCATTTTCCCTTCCTCCGCTTGGCAGCACAAGTACAAAGTTCTGAAGATAAAAGGCTTCCATTAATACCAAACCAATGGAAGTCAAAGAGATTTCTTGACTATGGTTAGGTCATAACCACAATTTCTCTTTTCCTTCCTTCTCTTCCCTTCCTTTCTTTTCTTTCTTTCTTTTTTTTAAACATGTTTATGAATCAAAGTCAGGATTTGGGCTCCCCTAGTCTATTTTCCAGCTTCTATACTCTAGGAGCGCGGCAAAGATTCAAACGCACTTTTCAGTTTCCAAGAATGAGTAGAAGAAAATGCCTTAATCCCTGGCAGCTCCTTTTCCAGTTTCCAAGGAAGTGAGGGAAATAGGGAAATGATAGAAACTGTCTTTTCCTCCTATGCCCCACATTGTTTCGTACTTCATAGACATCTACTTCATTCATAGTTCAACGAGCTGCCTCCAATGTACTTCAGGGACCCACACCCACTTTTACATCCAGGTCTCCTTGTCATCACTGCTCCCCTTCCTTCAGGAAGGTGCTCTCTGGTCAACATCTCCTTAATCGTTTATTTATTCATTCAAAACTACTTATTGAGCAGGTCCTCTAATGTTCAACTAGGTGTAAGATGTAGGGTGAAGCACATGAAGAAACAGATCCTGCTCTCTGGGGATTTACAGTCTATCAGAGGAGGTAGACATACCTAGATGAGTAAATAAATAAGACACTGAAAAGTTTTGGATAGAGGGTAAGAGAAAGGTTAGAAAGATGGTTGGGGAAGGCTCCTTTGAGGAGGTAATTTATGTACTACGTACATTGTGAATGAGCAATCTGTCCTGTGAGTTGAAGGTAGAGTATTTCAGACAGAGGGAGCCAGAAGGCCTAAGGCCCTGAGGCAAGAATAAGCTGAAGTACTCGGGGCTGGAAGGCTGTGATCAAAGAATGAAAGGAGATAGGCCGGAGAGAGTCAACAGGGTCTGTTTCTCAGAGCCTTGTATATCCTAATAAGGAATTTTCTGTTTCTTGTCATGGGAAACCACTAGTTACAAGCAGGGGACTAACATGATCAGTCACTTTTCTTTGGAGGGGGCAGCTTTTGTCATATATTTTTTACTCAAATTCACCCATTGCTTATATTTTACCCTCATTTGTTTCCTCATCTTGTAAAACAAAAATATCGGGCAGACCAACTGGCTCAGTTGGTTAAGAGCTCCCTCAAGAGTGCAAGCTCTGAGCAACAGCGGTTCAATGCCCTGTCCGAGCTGAGCTGCCAACAGGTGGCAGGATGGCTCAGCTAAAAAAAAAAAGATAAAATCAACAATGAAAACCTCTCCCTGAACATCACTTTCCCTTCCAGCTGCTGACCTCACATCCTCTGGCAGTTTCTCCACATCTTTTCCAGTAGGCTACCTCCCCTCTACCTAGACTGCCCAACTTCCATTACCTCCCCTTTCACTTGGCTAACGCGTTTCTTCAGGTGTTACTTCCTTGACCTCTAAGTTGGAGAGTCTCTTTGCTTTGTGTTTCTCGAGTCTTATACTTTTCCATCACATCATTCCTTACACCTTGTAAATTACCCACTTAACATCTGGTCTCCCCTCTGTGCTCCATGGAAACTAAGACTCTAGTTTTTTTGGTCATCTCCAGCATCTGAAACATAGTGCTCAATAAATGGTTGCTGAAAGAACCTACAACTCATCTTTAGTCATTTGGTAGCTTCTTGCAAAGGCAATATATTGTTGAAGTGAATGCTATATGTGATGACAGTGTTTTTTGGAAACCCAAAGGTTTGACTCTGCATATGGATTGTTAAATTAGGAGATGAGCCATAGTTAAAGCACTTCCACTGAAGGCAGTAGACAAAGGAAGTTGGTAACTGGCAGGTTTCTGGCCCCAGATTCCAGGATAGCTAACTCTCCACCCAGAGTCTCTTCAATAGCCCAGACTGGCTCATTCTACTGTGGATGTCAGTCTATTTCAGGCCATAGTTCAAATACAGAAGCTTTGGGATAACAGTTTGGCCTGAGATTTCAGTGTCTTTGGAGTGGGGTTTATGCCTGGACCCTAGGTTCCATGGGTGTGGAGGGTTGCTCTCCTGGATAACCTCCTTTTCTCTGATCCAGGTTGTCACTGTGGAATCATGGGTATGGACAGTAGGAATCCAATGCCAAAAGTGTTATGACTCTGAAGTCACATACCATGGACTCCATTCCCAGCTCTTGTGCTTTATAGCTATGTGGCATTAAATAATTATTTAGCCTAGACTCTATGCCTCCCTTTCTGCTTCTGATATACGTGCTTCATCCAGAGAGGTGGTGTGAAGAGTAAGAGATCATGAAAACAAAGCTCTTAGCATTATGCCTGGTGCACAGTAATTTGCTCAATAAATGTTACCCATTATTAGTACATCAGAGTGTGGGTGCATCTATCATCTAGTGATGAAGCCTCCCTCCAGAGCTTCTCAGACTATAAAGAGACGGTGCAAATGTTAGTTGAGACTAATTGCCCACTTCCAAATAGTTGTTAGATTCTGAATTACCAGGTTTACTCAACATCATTCTATTTTAACACTTCTATAACCAACTCATTTTGGAATGTGGGGGAGGAAGAAACTTTCCTCTACCCTCAAGGTTCCTTCAGCTGGTCTAATAATAAAATAAACAAGAGAAAAATTAGCAAGAGAAACAGGATTTAATTACCTACATATGTATGGGAGCGCAATATATGAAACAGAAAAAAAAAAATGGTGCCAATTGAAGCCTGAGTGGGTATTGCCTACCTCAGACAGCTCTCCCCTCAGAGGATTTGCCAAAGCAGTTTGAAAATCAGTGGTTTAGATCAGGGGTCAAAAAACTATAGCCAGCTGTCTGTTTTCGTATGGACCATGAGCTAAGAATGATTTTTTTCAATTTTTAAATGGCTGGGGGAAAAAAAAGAATTATTTTACGTGATATGTGAAAATTGTATGGCATTCAAATTTCAGTGTTCATAAATAGAGTTTTGTTGGAACTCAGCCATGCTCATTTGTTTAGGCCTTGTCTGTGGCTGCTTTTGCACTGCAGGCAGAGTTAAGTAGTTGCACTAGAGATCTTATGGTCTGCAAGGCCTAAAGTATTTACTGGTCCTTTGCAGAAAAAGTTTGCCAAACTGGTTTAAATGAAAGAAAAGGCTTTATGATACTCTTTTTAACACTAGGATATGTGATCAACTGAGTTTATATAATTTGTCCTTTTTGGGAAGCATTCAAGTTAGGCTAGGATGTGGTTTAAAAGAGGTCCTGTTTCTATAGAGGGGAAATGACTGGCCTCAAACCTTGCAGGATCCCTGAAAGTCTGTTCCGTCCAGCCCTGGGAGGCTGTGGTTTCACCCTTGGGCTCCAGCCAGTCGCCTGCAGATGGCTAAAGGGAAGGGAAGGCAATTATCTGGCAGTATGCCCAAAAAATCCCTCCCCCCGCAACTCTGGAGCCTGAAATTCCTGGCAGTTAAGAAAAGGATTTCCTTCAGAAGAATACAATCGCGGTAACGTTCAGGCCATCCAGTCACTAGATTTCACAGGGTGGGAAAACATCTGTGATTTGGGAAGAGGAAAGAAAAGCCAATCTTAAGAATTAACGAGCAAGGAGAAAAGCTCTAAGGAAGACTATCAGAAAGAGAAAAGCATATCTAGAACAAGTAGAGGATAGCAAAATCTTAATACCAATTTGCGCTTTCAAATTATTACTGATCATTTAAGATCATATCAGGCCATTTACATTAAGATTTATGACAACTCTTTGGTCTCTAATCTAGTATTTCACAAACACTATGTTTCTCTGATATATTAAACAGGTGGAAGCTGGAGTTAAAATTCTGTCACCGTTAACTCTTCCACGATTCTAGTTCTTCTGTTGTGAAATGGGAATGAGACCTTAATAAAGTCAGGCTGGGGACATTTTCCCCTTTAGTTCTGGCTGGTCGAATAATTAAATTGAAATATAGCAGATTTACAGGAGAAAATTAAATTTTAATACATGTACAGAGGAAATTCACATAAGCATGACAATTCCAAAGCCAGTGAGGCAAAATGAAATACTTATGTCATTTTGGACAAAGGAGGGGAGATAGGCAATTCACAGGTAGATGAGAAAGAGTCAACATTTGATAAACAAATTCTTGCAGGACTCACCAGAAACAACGGGACACAGAGGTGAACCTAACAAACAGATTTTTGCTTAATTCATATATGCTAAGGTTCCCTTCCTGAAGCAGGTTTTTCTCTCTGAATCTCTGCAAGCAGGTATAGGGGAGGTAACAGATTTCAAGTATGTTGGGCTTTGTTTTCAGCTTGAAATAATCGGCATGCCAGGATGGCACATTATGGGGAGACTCACTCCCAACCCCCACAATGTCTTCAAAACCATGGGGTGATTTCTCAGCCTAAGGTATAGTGAGGAGTAACGGGACTAAGGCAGGGCACATATGGGGAACCGATAAATTGCAAATAATTCATTCACTCATACTTTACACTTCCCACTTTGTTCTTTACCGGAATAGGCTTGGTGATTGCACTGGCGAACCACAAAGCTAACAAAAAATATATACCACTCATGATCTCTGCAGGGAAAAAAACAACAAAACAAATAGTATCATAGCTTAAGATAAAAGATACATTGTGGTAAGTTTTGGACTATATCTTCATTTGTTTTACATTAAAAAAATTAAAACTACATGTGAAAAATAAGACATGGTTTTTAAAAATGACACTACAGAAAAGAAAGAAAAGCAAAAGTCTTCCTCCCTATCCTCTGATCCCCAAATCCCCAATCCCTCTCCAAAGGTGGCAACTGTTGATAAAGTTTCTTGTATATGGGTTCAGTGGGGGGGAAAAAAAAAATTACGTATGTATCCTTTTTAAAATTTTACACAAATCGTTTCACACTGTTCTGCACTTGGCTTTTTTTTACTGAATAGTGTATCTAGGAGATCCTTTCTGTATTTTAATGGCTGCAGTTTTTGGACATGATTATTTACTAGCCCCTATTTACGAGATATTGTGGTTGTTTCTGGTGTTATTATTGGGTAGTTGGAAAAGTCATGATGTATTTTTCTATGTTTTTTGTTGCGAAAATGTGATGACTTTTCTGACAACCCAGTATTATGAACAACGCTATAATGAACATACTTGTACCTATATCTTAGTGACGCGTGACTATATTTGTACATTAAACTAGCAGTACCATTGCTTGATTAGCACTTTTATTAATAGCTATTAGGAAAATACCTTCCAAAAAGCTTCTACCAGTTTATACTCCCACGTATAATGCGTTTTCCTACACTCTGGCCAACACTGGGTATTACTGTTACAATTTAACTTTAGTAATTTGATAGGACATGCCTTTTCTTATGGTTATTAATCATTTGTAGACTCTTTCTGGGATTACCTGTTGTATTTTAAAAGTTCTTTGTTACTTTAACCTCTTTACATATTAAAGAAACCATTTCCTTGTCCCATTTTGACTATTTTAAACTATTTTTGCTATACAAGTTATGTGGTCAACTGTAGCAATCTTCATTTTCTTAATTTATTTTAAAAAGAAGTCCTCACCCCATAATTTAAATTTCAGTCTATCTTTTAAGACCTAAACAGCTTAATTCTGTTTATTAAAGAGATTTTGTTCTTTTTGCTTTGTGTAGTTTGGTTTTAAGTTTTTTCATTGCTACATTGATTCTGAAGGTCAGAAAACAAATGGGAAAGAAAAATATTTTTGAAATGCATTACAAGAATTTTTGATTCAGCAATGATTTCAATTTTTTCTTTTTTTAAAGATTTTTATTGGGGAATTGGGGGGATGGGAACAGCGCTGGGGAATTGGGGGAAGGGGATCAGACAAGTTGCTGTCGTTTTGTTCTTCAGTCTAGTTGTGGAGGACGTTGCTTCAATGGCCCAAGTTGGCACCATCATTGCGCTCTTCCCGGGCGAGGCAGATCAGTCGCTGGTCTCTGGACGGCCACTCACTGCGGCTGCCGGCCACTCACTGCGGCTGCCGGCCGCTCACGCTGGCTGCTGGCTACACACGGTAGCCCATGGCAACCCACTGCCACTGGGGCTGCAGCCTACGACATCACTGGCGACTCATGGCAGCCCAGCTCCAGGTTGAGCTGTTGTTCAGCATCTTAGCTGTGGAGAGCAGCATCACCGGCCCTCATATGTGGGATCTGAACCAGGGCCTTCTGGCGTCCCAAGCCAGCTCCCAACCAACGCGCACTTGGCCAGCCCGTACAGTTTTAAAAGATTGAAATCAGGGCCGGCCAAGTGACGCGATGGTTGAGAACTGGCTTGGGACGCCAGAGGGCCCCAGTTTGGATCCCACATGAGGGCCGGTGACGCTGCCCTCTACAGCTAAGCTGTTGAACAGCAGCTCGACCTGGAGCTGGGCTGCCGTGAATCGCCGCCGACGGCAGGTGGATTTCCATGGGCACTGTGTGTGGCCGGCAGCCAGTGTGAGCGGCCGTCCAGAAGCCGGCGACTGATCTGCCTCGCCCAGGAAGAGCACAATGATGGTGCCTACTTGGGCCAGTGAAGCAACATCCTCCACAACTAGACTGAAGAACATAAGGATAGCAACTTGTCTGTTCCCTTCCCCCAATTCCCCAATTAAAACAAAACAAAAAAAACTCTGTTGGCCAACATTTTGTGGAGCAAACTTTTTTTGCCCCCAATTATGGACCAAAAGCAGGCAGTTACAATCTCTGATCCACAAAACTCAACAATCCTAATTTCCATTTTTACCTTTGAAAACGTGGCTGTTGAAAGACATCCTTTAAGATGGTTTAAGGTTACACTGACTGCTGAAACAAATAAAAATATTAGGTTGAATCATCTTTCTAGGTCAAAAAGTGAAGTATCAGCAATTTCATCTTTCAAGCTAATATAATGACCCAAATGTAACAAATTTATTTCTTCTGTCTATAAAGTCCAAAATGGATGTTCCTGATCAGTGGGTAGCTGGTGGTTATTCGGAGCTAGAGTTTTGTTTTTTTTTTTTAGCTGAGCCATCCTGCCACCTGATGGCAGCTCAGCTCGGGCCCGGCATCGAACCACTGTTGATCAGAACTCACATTTTTGAGCAAGCTCTTAACCAACTGAGCCACTCAGCCGGCCCCCTGGAGCTACAGATTTTTTACCTTATAGCTTCTGTATCTTAACACCTGGCTCCCAAGTTTATTGTCTACATCAAGCTGGGGATGAGGCGGTAGGGCGAGGCATGGAATAGGGCATTAAAGACTGCAGTGGGGGATTTTTACGGACCAGGCTCCCAAGTAATGTACACATCGTCACCACTACCACCCGCTAGAACTGTCACATGGCCACATCTAACTAAGTAAGGCTGAGGAATAGTCTAGCTGTGTGCCGTGATAAGAGAAATGAGTCTGGTAAATGGCTAGTTGGTGGCTGCCCTAGTTTCTCTAATCCCTCCCACTGACTTCTCCCTTGGCATACATAACTCAAGGATCTTCATTTTTAAGAACAGATTTTGAGTAATACATTTGTTCAGTTTACAAGGAATTTTGCCTAAGTCATCCACGTTTCCAAGCACCTTATAAATGAACAGATTTCCATTTTATAGATGAAGCCCAGAGAGGGCATGTTTACTCATCCAAGGACATGAATTAGTATATTAGTGGTGAAATCAGCTCATAACAGCAGTGAGGATACTAATTTATATAGTGCTTTTTGGCTTATGCAGCACTTGCATGTGTATATTTTCTCTGACCACTAGTGCAGGGATCTTCCTATTCTGACAGTCAGCTTGTGGCCTCTCCATCATGCCCAGCTGGTTATTAGCATGTTGCTGGCCCAGCAGATTATAGGATATAAATAGATGCATTTGTTGTCTGACCAACTGTTTTCCTGGAGTTGGGTACATTTACCCTCGTTAGAAACCAAGGCCTTCTCCTCTGCTTCTTGGCTCACGTTAGAATGCAGGAGTTTTGAGGTCACAGGATGGCTTCCCTACACTTCTACAGCACAGCTCGGCTCTCCAAGTGAGGACCAAATTGCCAAAGCTCAAGGGATGAGTTTCAGGGCGGGGACATGAGGATCAATGGGACGCAGCTATCCTTGCAATTCTATTACCTGCCAAGCGGTAGGCTTCTGCTGCCGTTTTCTACTTTCTTCAGTGTACAGTTTCTTCTCACTAGTAGAGTAAGGGGATGATTTCTTTTCCATAAACTCAAATTCCACTTTGTAGCTTTTCTTTTCAAAATTTCCGTATTTCTCATCTTCTATTGAGATCTTTACTTGCTGCTTTCCTGCATTCCCCCCTCCTCAAGCAAGAACTTACATGAGAACATGACCTTCCTCATCAGGAGGGTTTGAGGTTCACTGTGTGAACGGCCAGAGGTCAGCAGCTGATGCATCTTCTGCTCTGTTGAATTCTCTTGGTTAACAAGTGTCTGGCCCCTAGTGGTTGTCCCAAGTGCTTGCTGACCAAGAATGTTGTACAGATCAAACTTATAAGTTTTCTGAGATAAAGAACTCAGAATTAAAGCAAAATAAATAGCATGTTATTGCTTTAAAAAATAAGACTTTTAATTTTTACAATCATTTCCAAGCATACAGAAAAGAAAAATAGAGAAAATACAAAGAACATCCATATATGCCCACCACCACACATTTCAACAAGATTCCAATTTTTAGGTATTAAGAAATGTTCCAACATAGAGCAGCTTGCAGTTTTCAGAATCAGAGGTATAGCTGAGGACAGAGGATGAACCAGGGCCAAGTTTTAAAAGATGGCTTTAGAGAAGCAACAAATGGATAGAAAATTTTTCATGGGCAGAGAACTGCAGAAGGCAGAGGTTAGAGCTCTGGAGAGAGGGCAGCTCAGCCAAGGCCTTGATAAGCATACTGAAGACCCAGAAGACAGTGGAGAGATATAGAAGTTAGTTTAAATCAGAAAATATAAATTAACATTTTTGAAGAGAAGGGGTGGAGCGCAATGAAGAATCAATTTTTAAGCAGAAGCTATTTTATGTGGCTGTCTCAAGAAAATTCTTCAATTTTGCTTATCAAAATTAGGTATACAAAGTTCCCAAGGCTCTTCAATAAAACAAGTGCTTCATTTTAACACAAAGAATCAGAACTCACCTTTTGGTTAGTGTTTTAAACAGTTAAGACTTTAGCACTTAAGGCTGATAGCTCTGGGATTCAACTTGGTTTTCCCTCGGCCTATAAAAGACCACTCAAACTGATTGGGAGCAGTTTACTAATTAATATTCTCAAAATCTAACTCGTTTCATATAAAGCTTTGACTATACAGCACTTGGCAGCCTACAAGTCACTTTCATCAAAAATTGTTAAAAACAAAAATCTGTTAAACGCAAATCAATTAAGTGTCCAGGGTACTACTGTGTGAGGCAAAATGACAACGTTCTCTCTTGGGAGAAAAATAACCAGCTTTATTATTATTATGTAATTTTGTCTAAGGATGGCTGCAAGTACTTCATGTAGCATTTAACCAAAATATCCAAATTTGAAATGTATTTACATCTATGAAAATTTGTATCATTTTCTACAAACCACTGTTATGAGAGGTAAACTTTATTTCTGACTCACAAACGAGAAACTAGTAAAGAAGGGTTGCTGACTTGCCCAGGTAACAGGTAATGCAGAGGTGGAACTCAAAACTATCATTCTAACTACTCCACCCTTTGAATGTTTTTACCGAATTGGGTTTTAGCACAATGCCCATCGCCTACAGAGATGCCACGTGAAACAGTCCTATGAAAGTTGTGACTGTCATGACTATATCGCTGTCAATCAGGCATCTGTTAAAAATAAAGATCTCTTTGGTGTTCTATGCCCTAGTTTATACTTCACCCTATTTTATTTTTACTCATCTTGTTTTCCCCCTTTTCCCCATTCTTTACTATGAGTTTGTATTACCTTTTTCAAAAAGTTCGTTTAGATTACTTTAGAAGCAAATCAGGGTCTAAATTAGTATTTTGTTGCACCTTTTGGAATTGCAAACAAGTAAATAAAATTAGGGACATGATTTTTTTCTTTCTGAAGAGATGCCAAAATGTTTTGCTCACCTAATTTAAAAATTTTGAGCATAAAACACAGATTTAAATAAATAAAGGCAGAAAGATAGAAGAGAAACAAAAATTGAAGTCCAAAAAGGTTAAGAGAAGGGTATTAGAGTGAGATTCTTAAACTGTTCCATCTAATCAATGCCTTACAAAAGGCTGTTTCAAATGAATGATTCACAACTCTCACTTTTCAGATATAATTATCAAAATGATACTTGTCAAATGCTAAATAAAATATAGGAAGGGCCAAAGATTCTCTACTTAAAATATAGAGATCACAAAACGGCCTTAAAATACAAAGAAAATAGTTTTATTTGTATAACAAAGACTAAGAAATGATGACATAATAAAGTTAACAGTCAATGTTAAGACACAAATAGGTTTTGAAAAGCTATAGGTGAATAACCAGTTTCATCCAACCTTTCCGCAATTATTTTAGAGAGCATCTCTGGCATATTCCTGAATCTTTAGCATGATGTATCCAGGTGATTCAATTACGATTCCTTTCCACTAGTCTTCATTATCTTTCTTTTTTTTCTTTTTCTTCTTTTTCTCTGGACTCTGAAAATAACCAACAAGAATGCTTTTGAAGGAGCTGTAAATGTATGGGTAATAACTTTTCCTAATAAAAAGCAAAGTAGACCTGTTTTTTATTTTACTTTCCCATCAAGAAAACCGTTTTTTAAACTGTTCGCTCATTTCTGATAGAGAGAATAGAATAAAATATGGAGACTCTGCCCATGGTAATAAAGTACTGGTAATTAAGAAACATACAGGAACTGCTGTGCTGGTGCATGGTTCTTCCTCAGAAAGTGGTTCTTCCTTAATGTGTTTCTTCTTGTCCTTTTTCTTCTTCTTCTTCATAGATGTCTCCTGTTCTTCCACCACTAGTACTTCTTCCTCTTCTTCTTCTTCTTCTACTACTTCTTCAACTGAATAAGGTTAGTGTAAAGATACAACAATTAATATTGTACCATACCTCACTCCCTCCCAAAACATTGGAATCTTAGTTGTTTTCTATCATTCTGGTTAACCATCTGATGTTTATTATATAATTTTATAAATACAAAGGTCCTTCTAACACTTACTTACCTAGACCAATACTATTAACTTTACAAGTGATATAAAGCTCAGAGAGAAGTCAATTTCTCATGATCATGTAGCTATGCATAGACATTAGAATAAAACAGATCATCTTATTTCATCTCCAAACCCAGTGTTTTCTTGGGATAGTCCATTATATCAGAAATGATTAAGAGTTTGTGCTCTGGAGTTAACAGTCCTGGGGCTATTCAATCTGTGCTGTGACCCTGAGTAAGTCACTTAACCTATATAACCTGAATTGCCTCATCTATAAAATTTAGCATTGTCTATCTTACTGGATTGTTACTAGGATTTAAGATAACACTTGCAGAATATTTAGCACAATGCTTGGCACATTAGAATGCAGATTCAAGAATAGGTAGGTATTAGAAATTCATTCACCAAATATTTATTTAGTACCTACTATATGTCATGCTCTAATCGAAACAATTGAAGATACAGCAAGACACAAGAGACAAAAAGTAAATGATACACTCACTGTACAATATTTTTACATAGTAATCAGTGCTAACTATAAAAATAATGCAGGAAGAGGAACACTGAGGAAGGCGATGCATGTGGACATTTAGACAGGATAGTCAGGCAAACACCTAAAAAAGGTAAGAAAGTGAATGATGCACATATCTTGAGGAAAAATATTCCAGGTAGAGAAAAAAACAAATGCTAAGGTTATTTTGGGAGAAAAGAGGAATTGGCAAGTTCAAGGAATAACAAGACCACTGTGGCCGCTACATCCACATATGACAGGTGGTTAGATACTGGATATACTTTCAAAGTAGAATTAAGATAACCTGCTGCCAGAGTAGATTTGGGTTATAAGAGAAGATTCAGGTTAAAAGCCAAAGTAACCAGAATTGCATTTATAGGAAAGAGACAATTGTGGAGCAACAGACTGGGAGTAGCAAGGATCCATGAATGTTAAGTTTGAGAAGCTTACTGGATATACAAGTGAAGATACAAATCCAAAGTTTGGTATCCTCAAATGCTAGTTGTGGGTTTAGGAAGCTCAATAAATAGCAGCACAGGAGTTAAAGAAATGTTTTCTTCATCTAAGGCAGGAGTCCACATTTGCTGATAGGGCACTTTTGACCACTAAGCTACTTAGAAACCAAAAATTAAATCAGTCATTGCACCAATGCCTATCTTGCTAGACTAGATGGTAGGCAATTAACACTGGTCAAGCTAATAAATGGGAGTACTTGCTTACCAACTTTGCAAGACATCCTACTTCACTGGAGAGCGCCTTTTTAATATTATTACTATTACTACGATAGCAGGCTAGGCTATCCAGTATGTTACCACTCTAGTCCATTCCATCTAACAGAAACAACAAAGAAAACCACTGCTTCATCAATTCTACACTTAACTATATAACAAAAATATCTCAGTGACTCATTTAGAAACTACATACCTTTTTCCTTTTATTTTAAGCTGATTATCAAAATAGCTCTTGTGATGGAAACTAAAGTTTTGGTAAATTTAGTATAATATGCAATCCCACATATTCAAAGAAATGCTTCTCACATTCCTCTGTGAAGTTTGGTAAATTATATCCTAACTATCCTCAGAGAACACAATGGCTTATTATAACAGCACTAGCTTTCAATATGGAGTGGTTTCACAATACAGTTCGATGGCATGTACTCTACCAAAACTTACGAAGTCTATACTTAAGGAATAAAAGTATAAATGACGTTTAAAAAATTCAAACTAACCTTTAATTTTCACCTTAGCTTTTTTGGCCTTCTTTTCAATTACTTCATCCTCTTTATCTACCTGTTCTATCTTACGTTTTTTAGAATACGTTGGCAGTGTAGAGTCACCAGAAGGATCGTAAGTCTTCACTTCACTGAAAGAGCGAAAGAGTTTTAGAAAATCCCTAGGAAGGTGTGCAATTAAAATAATTCTAAAAAGATGTAAAGGAAATGACATCAGATAACACTTACATAAACATAAAATGCTGTTTCATTTTAGTGACTTTGGGGCAGTTTATGAAAACGAATAGTTTCCAAAAAAAGAGGTATTCCTATTTTCCAGGTAGCTCAATCACACTTCAAGAGAAGTAGTGAGCTAAAGGAATTCTGATTTAGTAACCAATGTAGTGACTATGGTACAGAAGAAGACTCAGTCAGCATACAGGAAAAATGGGAGAAAATCTCTTTATACCAAAGGAATATGCTAGAAAGTAAAAACTGAACCAATTCAAGTTTTAGAATATAAAGTAATTCAATGAAAACTAAACCAAAAAAACACCCCGATTAGGTTTAATACAAGAGACTTCATCATAAGATCCCAAGAGGCAGTGGAACATGGAATACATATGAATACAATTCCTAAAACCCAATGATAGCTTTTGTTCTAACATAGCAGAAAGAATAAAATTGAAGCAATGAGTGCCTAAAACGCGAACTAAACCTCATAATTGGTGTTTTAAGTTCATGTGTTTAAAGTCATAGCATAATACATGAAAACATTAAAAAATTGTATAAAACAGGGCTGGCCAAGTAGCTCGTTGGTTAAGAGTTGGCTTGGGAGTGCGAGCTCTGAGAAGCAGGGCCCCGGTTCGGATCTCACATGGGCCAGTGATGCTGCGCCCTCTACAACTAAGATGGTGAACAACAGCTCGACCTGGCGCTGGGCTGTTTTGAGTCACTAGTGCCGGCTGCAGTGGGCTGCCGTAAGCTACTGTGAGTGGCCGGCAGTCAGCTTGAGTGACTGTGAAATGGCTGGCGACCAACTGCCTCAACCGGGAAGAGCTCAATGATCACAATACCAACATGGGCCAGTGAAGCGAAGTCCTCCACAACTAGACTGAAGAACAAAAGGACAGCAACTTGTCTGTTCCTCTTTCCCAATCCCCCAACACTGTTCCCCTTCCCTCAATTCCCCAATAAAAATCTTAAAAAAAAATTGTATGAAACAGTTCAGAAATATTATTCCTTTTTTTTTTTTTTAAAGATTGGGGAATTGGGGGAGGGGAACAGCATTGGGGAATCGGGGATAGGGAACAGACAAGTTGCTGTCCTTTTTGTTCTTTAGTCTAGTTTTGGAGGACGTCGCTTCACTGGCCCATGTTGGTATTGTGATCACTGCGCTCTGCCCGGATGAGGCAGTCACTCACCGGCCATAGGATGGCGGCTCATGGCAGCTCAGCTCACAAAAGCGCACGCCAGTTGCCAGCCAGCCTCACTGCAGCCTACACCGTCGCTAGCAACTCACGTTGACTCCAGGTTGAGCTGTTGTTCACCATCTTAGCTGTAGAGGGCGCAGCGTCACTGGCACTCATGTGGGATCCGAACTGGGGCCCTGCTGCTCAGAGCTGGTGTCCCAAGCCAACTCTTAAGCAACACGCCACTCGGCCGGCCCCTTTCTTATTTTTTAAGCTAACTTGTAGGTTCATGACTGTTTAACTTTTATAGGTTAAAAACATTTATAATTTAAGAAACAAAAACCCACCATTTGTCAACTAAGAACAATAAATCACTTACTTAGAAAACCCACAAATTATAAAACATTAATGCCCACACTGAATACATATGGTTTCCAGAATAAATAAAAACCGTTTTTCTGAATGTGTATATTTAAATATATGTAAATATATTTATAATTCAGCTGTTACTGTATATTACTCTCCCCACCCACTTATAGCATAAGATTTATTATTAAAACTTTTAATGGATTACAAGATTCTTAAAGGTAGAGTTTATTGGTTAACGACTAGAAACCTTACTTTTAATTTTATGGGGAGGTCTGAATACTATCATGCCTCCTAGCCATTTTTACACTGTTCTCTCTATTGTCTCTTTTTTAAAAAAAATAGGTTAGATTAACACTGAATGAACTTTCTTTTCAACAAATGGTATACTATATAGGAACTATGAGTGACAAATATTTACTATCAACATTTGGAACTAAGTTAAATACTAAGAAAAAATAAAAACAAATACACTGTATGTACTTATAATGATGTAAAAATCTGCATATGATTAAAAATTAGAACTGAATATGGAAAACTGTAAATGGCAAAGAAAAAAAAATTAGGGGAACAATGGGGAGTTTCAGTTTATAGTAAAAAACGTGCTGTCAACAATTAACATTTAAATAAGTAGAAATTATCCATCCGCACCCCCCACCAAGTGTACTCACCTTTTATGTTCATATTTTTCTGCTTTTGCTAATGCCTTTCCAGTGCCACTTATTTTCCTTATCTAAGAAAAGAAAATTTATTAATAATTTTCTAAGACATAATCTCTTTATAGTATATACTCTAATATATCAATTCTCGGTAAATATCAGGGAAATTGTTAATATCAGGAACAAAAAAAATATTAGTAATACTAAAATGCATCATAAAATAAAACTTTAACAGGTGAAATGAGTAAATACATCAACTACTCATAATTAACTTTTAGCAGGTAACATCTCTGCAATAGGCAGAATGTGTTTCTTACCCCTCTATCTTCCAAGGTCCTCAACCTGGCCTCTAATTTGGCTCTGTTCTCAACTCCCATTGCAGAACTGGAATCTTCACCAAAAGCATCATACCGGATAGCCAAAACAGTTTTGGCTGCCAACATTCGAGAAATCTAACGGAGAACTGAAAGTTAGAAACATTCACTCCAGGATTTTTTTTAAAAATCAGGAATTACAGAAGTATTTTGAATCATATAACTCAAGCCAGCTATATTACATTTGAATCTCTGCCATAATATAATGGCTAACTGGTTATACTAACTGCATTTTGGTAGATGAAAAGATCTTTTAGTAGTTCATGTCTAAAACTTGCTCAAACTATTCTTCCAATACTCTCCTTTAGTTTCTACTCAGTGACGTTAGTTCTGTACCATAAGGTCATCTAGAGCAAGTATAGTCCCTTTTCAAGCTAATCAACATTTTATTTTATTGAACCCTTTATTTCTCCCATCACTCTGCTCTGAATTTTATGAAATTTTAGTTTCTGTTCAACTATGTGTCCTATAAAAGTTTGAAAGTACCTAAATTTAAGTCTGTTTCCTAATCTGTAAAATAGACAACATTGCATAGAGCTATTATTTTTTTATAATTCATATATGCTGATGTTAAGTTGGCTTCCTGCCACAAAGAATATTTTTGATGTGCCACCCATACCACCCACTCACCAATGGGTGAATTCTAGGAAAATACTAACACAGTGAAAAAAAATAGCTTTAAGAGGACCAACAACACTTTCTTCAAACGATTTCTTTCAGTATACAAAGAGCTTTTCATTTAAAGAAGTCATCATTTTCTATTTCAAGAGAAAAAAATAGAACAGGTTTAAGGCGTGCTATAAAGCAGGTAGAAAATAGGTTGTTTGGAGCAAAAAAGGCCTACCTCAGGAAAACTATAACTCACCTTTCCTTTGTGTTTGGGACTTGTCTGTCCTACAAGTGAAGCATGATAAATAAGACCATACTTAGGGGTATCTCGTCTAGACTTTAGAGCTCTGAAGAGTGCCTTTTCTGCTCCAAGAATCTGAACTGTAGAAGCTGCATGTTTGGCCAAATTCAAAAGAGAACCTTCAAAAGAAAAGAAGTAGTTACAAGGCATGCTCTTTTAATACAGGCCGGCTGAGTGGCTCAGCTAATTAAGAGCTCATGCAAGAGTGCGAGCTCTGAGCAAAGGCGGTTCGATGCCCAGCCTGAGATGAGTTGCCGCTGAGCTGCCAACAGGTGGCAGGATGGCTCAGCTAAAAAAAGAAAAGAAAACAAAAAGAACACAATACAGTCTGAGTATTACAGCCACCAGAGTAAATAAAAATCTGATGTAATACAGGACTCTATAGTTTGGAATTCCCTAAAAATCCTGATGCCTCAGCATTTGTAATTACTCCATTAGCACCAAAAGCAAAGGTTTATGATGAATGTGTATGACAAACTGAAGATTAAGCTTATTCAATTTTACTTATTTGACTAAAAGATATTATTACTATTTTACATTCCAATAGCATATCACAGGATATAAACTTGTATTTACAGATATCCCTCAATCTAGCCCCTATTTTTTTTTTTTGAAGAAATTTTATTGGGCAACATTGTGTTTTTCCAGGACCCATCAGCTCCAAGTCAAGTAGTTGTTTCAATCTAGTTGTGGAAGGTGTTTTTCTAGGACCCATCAGCTCCAAGTCAAGTCGTCTTCAATCCCATTGTGGTGGGCGCAGCTCCTTGGCCCATGTGGAAATCGAACCAGCAACCTTGGTGCCATGAGCCTGGGCTCTAACCACCTGAGGTAACCAGCAGCCCCTAGCCCCTATTTTTGAGATGCATTTGGATATCAAATATTCTCTACTTTAGATATGAAAAAAGTCCATACAAAGAAATGGAAACTTAATAGAACTATGTGATAAATTTCACACTTTACCTCTGTTAAGATATGCATGAGGAGGTATGCTTTTAAGTACACTAATTAGGTATCAAATATTACTTTGTTAGATTTGTTACACAGGTTTTCTGTCAGAAAATACCCCCAATATTAATGCAGTCACTAAATCACTAGATATACATGTTTAAAATTCAACAATCACACATCCCTGCATCTCTCACTTCTACAAATTCAGTCTATCTAAGAAATTTTGGATACAGACAACAAAACCAGCCTAGATGATTCCAATCTTGCAGCTGAGGCTATCTGAATGGCATCTTTGATCAATGAAGGAGCTATTCTAGTTTAAACACTTTGCTGTAGATAAATTAAGATCTGTGATGGATGATTACAATGTCTCCAGTAATATAATGAACTAGTACCTCATTGTATCTGCAAGTATTCAATTTACAGTATTTTTTGTAGCAGCTGTCATTCTATCACCATACACATGCATTGTTTTATTATAAACCTTTTCAAAATATTTTTGTATGTCAAATATATTAAAATATAAAATAGTATATCCAATAGCAAAACAGATTCTCAATCAAGGGCATGGAGACATGCACCGCATGACATTATGGTCAATAGATCACATATATGACAGTGGTATAACATATAGCCCAGAGGTATAATAGGCAATACCATCTCTATGATGTTTGCATAATGATAAAATTGCCTAATGCATTTCTCAAAACGTTTCCCCGTCATTAAGCAGCATACAACTGTATCAATTGTGATTTCTTAAAACTATTCAATTTTAATCTGATGAGTTTTAATATAAAATATTAACTGATTTTCATCCTCCTACATTCATCTGATTATTGACATTAAGCACAACAAACTTCTGACAATGGACAAGTGTCTCAGAAGAGGTAGTGACTAAAGAGGTCTTCATTATCCAAAAGGAAATCAGGCATACAAATAAAATCATCACTGAATACTTGGTCCTCAGTCCTCACCCACATACCTACTTCTGTTTAACTTCTTTAATAACTGTAGTTTAAAGATTAAAAAAAAAAATCCTAGTTAGAAAACAACTCAGCTCTACCCATTTTACAAATTACATTAAAATTATCACCTGCATGAGCAATAAGCCGTGCTCCAACTAATTCCCCAACCATGACTGTAACATTGGGTGCAATGGCCATCATTCGATTTTGCAGGTATTCATAGAGCTGGGTTCTATATTCTGAGATTTCAATCACCTGCATTGTATAAGGAACAAAATAAATCACTCATAAATGATTAAGAGTAAAAATAATATAGAATTCACATGTGTAAAACTAAATTATTGTAGAGCAGTTGTGCAACTCTGGGAAAACTCATCATTCCTTACCTGTTCTTATAAAAGGATTGTTGAGATTTTATTAGATAATGTATGTCAACAACCTAATGCACTGCCTAAAAATGTTAGCCACTACTACTGTTAATTTTGGAAACCTCCAACAAGCAGACATTTGTCATGCTCTCTGATTCTTGTATAGTTATCTCCAAACGAGGAATAAAAAATCACCACAGGCTACAAACATGTTAGAATTGCATAACTCATGCTATCCTTCTCTGCCTTCTTAGTGGATTTATAACTCATCATTCAGACAATGCAACAATACAAATAAATTAGTACTCATAACATCATTTTAGTATATATTTCCTCCCTTTAAATATATAAATTAAGATGGCATCAGATGAGGTAGTGACTGAACACCCTCATATTTATTTATCAGGTGAACAATAAGTTGAAAAATCATCATTGCCACCAGAAAATTATTACAGAGCTGGTATCACCACAAATAGTTTCTCTATGTGTATAGTTTACCTGAGTGCAGAGATGCAGAATGTTGCAAATATCTTCTTCTGAAACCTCTGTTCCCATAGATATCTCTGCAGCTGCTTTGACTTCTGCTTCAACTTCTTCTGTCAGTAATTCAGAAAGTTGGGCCGAGGCATAATTCTTTCTATCGCCTATAGAATGTTTGCAGAGGATGAGGAAGAATCACTCCAACTAATTAAATAAAATCCACCAAACAATCAAAAATAAAAGTAGAGATAAGCCAATGAAAAGGGTGCCTAAACAAAACAAAAAGCGAACACATTTCACCTAGTAATTTTCCTTATGTCAAGGCTTAATTATAGATTAAAATCTCTCCCCACCACCTCCCTCCAAAAAACCACACATACCCCCCCCCTCCCCATGAAATACTGTGGTAGATAACTGTAGTTAAGGTTATATTGAAACTTGGGCCAAGAATTCTTGGGGTGGTAATGTGGTAATATAGTGTGAGCCAAGTTACTCATATTCAGTAATAATACTCAGGTTCCTCTATTAATAATATTACTGTATTATCAGTATAGGATATAACGCTAACAGTATACATAAGCAATATTACTTTTGGTATTATTAATATACTTCAGGATATCCCCCAAGTCTATAGTTGCCCCTATTAATGGGGAATTCCATGAAGCATTCACATGAATAAGAGGCCATCTTAAAAAGCAAATTATAGAGCCATGTTCTATTGCACAGACCATCAAAATCAAAGTTAAAGTTAATTTCGTTTCTGTAATGTAACAGACATTGATATGGCTATAGCTATACTCCTAAAACAATATAAGTTGGAAAAAAATCTGGGAAGTTTGTAAAGAAAAAACTTATAACTCGTTTTAGGATACAGATAAATTATTTTCAATGCCTTCAAGTTACTCACCAACTTTCTGTAAACACTTGCAGTATGTCAAATTATCTGAAATAATTTTTCCTAATTCAGGGAAATGCCAGCCATACCATTCTCTACACCGCATAATGTAGTTGTTTAGTTCTTTATCTAAGTCATCCAACAAGGCTGCAGCACATTAAAATGAAAAACAAAACAAAACAAAAAAACAGGAACTTATTTACCACTTTAACCATTTTCAAACGTATACGTTTTAGTGGCTTCAAGTACATTCACAATGTTGTACAACCATTACCACTGTCCATTTCCAGAACTCTTTTATCATAAACTGAAACCCTATATCCATCAAACAACCCCCCATCACTACCTCCCCCCAACCCCTAGTAATCTCTTCTACTTTGTCTCTATGAATTTACCTATTCTAAGTATCACACACTATTTGCCCTTTTGTGTGTGGCTTATTTCACTTAGCATGTCTTTAAAATTCATTCATGTTGTTGCATGTATTAGACTATCATTCCAGTTTCAAGGATGAATATTTCCTTGCATGTATATACCACATTTTGTTTATTAATTTCTCTGTTAATGGGTATTTGGGTTGTTTCTACCTTTTGGCCACTGTGAATTAATGCTATTATAAATAAGGGTGTATAAGTACCTGTTTGGGTGCCTACTTTCAATTCTTTTGCATATACACCAAGAAATACAACTACAGTTTAAGGGGATTTTTAAAATTGGAAATTGTTTAAGACTCTGATGTTTAAAAAAGAAAAAAAAATCACTTAATGATATGGGAGACTTATTATAAAGCCAAGTGAAAAAAAGCGAAATAACACAATACAGGTCACACTCATGGTTTTAGTATTTTTTTCATGGAAAAGACAAATAAATTAATTTACATAGTGTAATTCACATTATCTCTAACTAATCAAATTATGGGTAGTTTTCCCTTTTTTCTCTTCTTCATTTCCCACTTTACTTATTAAAAGTTCTAGCTAATCCCCATTCTCTTCCTCGGCAGAATTATAAAAGGTAGCTTTAATAGTAGGAAAAAAACCACAGGGTATAGAAACAATAGACCTCACAGCACTATACTTACAAATTGCCTGAACAATCATTGTGTCCACTTTATCTGCGCTAAATTTCAGTCTGTATCGGGACAAGCTGAGGAGAAGGCAGAAAATAACAAATTACTAAGATAGCATCTATAGAAAGCACTTAACAAAAATCTTCAAGCTACCCAAATCCCTCCTTTATAGCTACACTTAAACATTTTTTCTACATAGGAAAATCAGTTGAACAAGAATATGTAAGATCAGAAAATACACATTTAAAAAGAAAATAGGGGGTCGGCTGAGTGGTGCATTGATTAAGAGTTGGCTTGGGACGCCAGCTCTGAGCAGCAGGGTCCCAGTTTGGATTCCACATGCAGGCCAGTGATGCTGCACCCTCTACAGCTAAGGTGGTGAACAACAGCTCGACCTGGAGCTGGGCTGCCATGAGTCACTGGCATCGGCTGCAGTGGGCTTCCGAAAGCTACTGTGAGGGGCCAGCAGCCGGCATGTACTGCCAAGAGCTGCCTTTCAGTGGTTGGCGACTGATCTGTCTCTCCCGGGAAGAGCACAATAATACCAACATGGGCCAGTGAAGCGACATGCTCCACAACTAGACTGAAGAACAAAAGGACAGCAACTTGTCTGTTTCCCTCCCCCAATTCCCCAATAAAATCTTTAAAAAAAGAAAGAAAATAATACATCTGTCCAGCTAAAACCTATAGTTCTATAACATTAATTAATTAATTTTAAAAATTTTATTGGGGAATTGGGGGAGGGGAACAGCACTGGGGAGTTGGGGGAAAGGGAACAGACAAGTTGCTGTCCTTTTGTTCTTCAGTCTAGTTGTGGAGGATGTTGCTTCACTGGCCCAAGTTGGCACCATCATTGTGCTCTTCCCGGGAGAGGCAGATCAATCCCCGGCTTCTGGACAGCTGCTCACTGAGGTTGCTGGCCACTCACACTGGCTGCTGGCTATACATGGTAGTCAATTGGAACCCACTGCAGCAGGGGCTGCAGCCTACACCATCGCCGGCGACTCACAGCAGCCCAGCTCCAAGTTGAGCTGTTGTTCAGCATCTTAGCTGTAGAGGGCAGTGTCACTGGCCCTCATATGTGGGATCCAAACCAGGACCCTGTGGCATCCCAAGCCAGCTCTTAACCAACTGAGCCACTCGGCCAACCCCATTGTAGGATATTTAGCAGTATCCCTGGCCTCTACCCACTGTATGTTAGTAACAGATCCTACCCCAATTGTGACAACCAAAAATGTCACTACACATAACCAAATGTCCTCTTAAGAGATATTTGATTACCTACCACTGTTGTATACAATGGCAACTGATCACAAGTTTGAATCTTGACCCCATTTAGCTGTATTTGTTCCCTTAGAAATGCTTATTACCAAGTTCTTCCAGACTTTTGTGCATTTTGTTCATCTACGTCAGCAGAGCTTTAATTCTTCATCAATCTATGCTCAATATTTTTTGTACATACAGACCTTTGTTTACTTGTAGTATTCTTTTAATATAAAATTAACATATCTTTCTCACTGTGTTAATATTTCTAGGGTTTTTTGATAGTGCTCTGGTTACCAAGTTGCACATGTTTTGAGTAGTGTACCTTTAATCTTATTTCTTCTTCATAAGCTGTTGTTTTAGTGCAACTTCACAGAATGTTAAGCTTTTCAGGAACACATATACTATAGTATAGCAGAAATGCCTGTTCTAATGTACCTCTGGTTAAATATGATAGGTCAATGTGCTTCTCTTTGCATTACAAAAATGCAATAAAAATCAGAGCAAAACAAGCAACTCTCTCTATTAAGAGGAGATCATGGCAGATGAGAAAATGTGGGAATATGCAAAGTATATGGGGGAGTAGTAAATGATTTAGCAGAGATAAGAGAAAAAAAAGAGAAAAGAGAAAGCCCAAGAATTGTGGAATCCACTATGGGTAGAAAATGTCTACGGTGAGGTTTAGAGTCCAGGCAATGGAGCCAGAATACCTGGTTCAAATCCTGGCCTCCTTATTTACCCGCTGTATTGACTTTGGGCATTAGCTACCTCAGCTGTAAAATGAGGATACTACTACTACTACTATTACTGATTGTTATGAGAATTAAATTACTACGTATAACATGCTTAGAACAGTGCTACACAATTGTTTATTAAAAAACAAGCTGACTTTATTTTTCAGTAAATCTCACCTGTGTGCCAATCCAAGACACATAGCTGCCATTTCACGTGGTTCTACCCCAGGAATTAATCCATCCATCTGTGAACGAATTCCTCTCATAAGTTCATTAACAACAGGACTATGGATACAACTGAGATTCAGCTTTTCCTATAAAAACAACAACATTTGTATTAAATGTAGAAATAAAAGTTTTCTGAAATCAACTAAATATTCAAATAGCACTGAATTAAATATGCACATTTCTCAACTTCATAAAAAGCAGTTTCTAGTGCGTATGGGAAAAACGCCTAAATATACTGTTGGTAGAAATAAAAACTTGTGTAAGTTTCCTGGAACACAGCTTGTCTACATGAATCAAAAGCTGTAAAAGATAGTTTAACCTAGTAGTTTTGTTCTTTTTGTTGGTTTGAGGGAGCTTTTACTGTTACATTTAGCTTCTTTTTAAAATTACAAAGGTAATACACAGAAAATTTTAGAAGTGACAACAGACACCAGAGAAACACAAAAAATTTTAAGAAATTACTATGAGCAACTATATGCCAACAAATTTGACAATCTGGAAGAAATGGATAATTTTCTAGAAGCATACAGGCTTCCAAAGCTAACACAGGAAGAAACGGAAAATATGAGTAGACTGGTTACTACCAAGGAAATTGTATCAGTAATCAACAAGCTTCCAACAAACAAAAGCCCTGGACCAGATGGCTTCACAAGTGAATTTTACAGAACATTCAAAAAAGAATTATCACCTATTCTTCTCAAACTATTCCAAAAAATCCAGAAGGAGGGAAGGCTCCCAAACTCTTTCTATGAAGCCACGATCACCCTGATTCCAAAAGCAGACAAATACAGTACAAAAAAGGAAAACTACAGGCTAATATACCTGATGAACGTAGATGCAAAAATCCTCAACAAAATTTTAGCAAACAGAATTCAGCAATATATTAAGAAGATTATACACCATGATCAAGTGGGTTTCATCCCTAGTACTCAAGGTTGGCTCAATATCCACAAATCAATTAATGTGATACACCACATCAACAAAATGAAAAATAAAAATCATATGGTCCTATCAATAGATGCAGAAAAAGCATGTGACAAAATCCAGCAGCCATTTATGATAAAAATTCTTTGCAAAGTGGGAATAGAGGGATCATATGTTAACATAATAAAGGCCATATATGATAAACCCATAGCTAACATCATACTCAATGGGGAAAAGCTAAAACCATTCCCCTTAAGATCAGAAACAAGACAAGGCTGTGAACTTTCTGCACTTTTATTCAACATAGTTCTGGAAGTTCTAACCACAGCAATCAGACAAGAAAAAGAAATAAAAGGCACCCAAATCGCTAAGGAGGAAGTAAAATTGTCAAAAAATAAAATAAAATAAAATAAAAAAATTTTAATCAATAGTACTATAAAGAAGGGGAACTGAATAAAAAGTACTTCGCTACAGATAAATAACTTAGAATCCCTGAAGTACTTCCAAATACATGTGTTAATATGCATGTGTACACACATACATAAATCTTCATTAATAGTTTGTTTTTACATGCTCCGTACAAACCGGACAATACATTTTGTTCCCCACATCTTCATTTTTGTCACATTGCAATGTATTTGCTAATGCCTTCGTACAGATCTACAGTTCATCAAATGTACATACAGGCAACAATGTACATATTGCATCATGTTTAACAAACAAATACTTAGGATATATACGATTAATAGTATAAGATTTTTCTAAATAGAGAAACTGAAAAGAAAAAATTAAAGATACTCATAAGCCCACTATTCAGCAATTTGCTTTCTGCATGTATGTTTATTATACTAAAATTTAAAGTTTGTAACAGTGAAGCAACATCCTCCACAACTAGACTGAAGAACAAAAGGACAGCAACTTGTCTGTTCCCCTTCCCCCAATTCCCCAANAAAAAAAAAAAAAAAAAGAATCAAAGATCAAACTATAGCACTGGCTCTCAAATTGTTCTGCATTTCATGTTTGGGAGTCTATTTTTCCACTTTCGTTTCACTTTCACTTTGTTTAATTTCTAACAACTCTACTCCCTACTGAAGTTTTCTAATAAACACATACACTAAAAAAGAAATCTCATGACCCCATTTATGTTAGAAAAAAAAAAGCGGTTAAAACGAAAATACAGCAGAATATACACAAAGTGTTACACTATCTCTGGGGGACAAGGTTAAAGCTATTTTTTAAAATCATTTTTTGGTGTATTTGTATTTTCTACAATGAACATACATGCTTATTCCTGATAATCACACTGGAAATCTATTATTATCAAGCCTGGGGAAAAAAGCTCAAGTATGAGAACTTATGATAAACAACTCATTACAAAGGCTAGGCTATGTAGTCACTATGCTGTATGGTGAGCTCTTATTAGCAGGCATAAAAAAAATCATAACTTTACCTTTATAACCCCTCCTAGTTTAGCATCAGCTACAGCCAGGGGCTCATGGGCTTCTTTTACTATTTTCTTCAGAACTTTCTTCAGCTGCTTATTGATTTTGCCCTCCATCAGGGCTGTGAATGCTTTTCAGGAAAAAGGAAAACAAGAGTTAATTCTCAAATTTGTAACTGTAAACAGATTCAGATCTTAAAATTTAAGTTTTAAAATAAAGCAAAATAAACATTTCCTTTCAAAAATGGCTGAATTTAACATTACTTCTGCAATGAAATGATAAATGTAAAAATGTTTTACAAGTCACACATTTCATAATCTCATCTAATCTTGCTTGCCACCCTCATTTCCACTCCAGAACCAAAAGTTAAACCAGATCCAGCATTCCGTTCCCTATGTCACATGAACTGAGCTACAATCACAATATGTTAGAAACAATCTACTTGGGAACTGGGAGAGGTGGGGGCAACACCCACCCAGATTGGCCTGATGCTCTGGATTGTGAAATGCCCTAAAATCCTGTCAAGAATCTGGCAATAAGTGTATTCATTCTGGAGGTTCTGCTGCAGTGCAAGCACAACTAGTGGGATTTTATCGTTGCTAATCCCTGACCCAGAGGCGTCATTAGGCCTATGCTTGTAAACCTCCAGTAAGGAACTTCCTACCAAAGGCAGCCTATTCAATTTTGGGACCATTTTCATTTTGAACAAGTTCTAAATCTGCTACTTATAATCCTCACCCTTCCTTCAACCTACACTTAAGATTTTCTGGACCCACATGGACTAACAATTCTATTTGTCAGGGTTTTAGCTTAATTTAAAGTATGCCTGGCAGGAATGAAGTCTGTCATAACTTCTAAGGCCAAGCACTTAATCAGCTGGGGACTTCCTCTTTCGTCCTGACCACATCTCCATCCATCCGAATTACAAGTCCATTTTATCTGTTATCTGGGAAGATTAAAGGTACAGACCAAGACCACCAGGCTACCACATAGCTCTAACAGAGGTCTCCGCATTCTAAGAAGCTAAGATTCAAGCTATTTTTGCTGGGTCTTAGCCTTTTACACTTTGTACAACATTGACTACTATAATGTACCTTTCTAATAAGATCTGTTTTTTCTTACAAATTTTTAATGTTTGATAATTAAAAACTTTTATTCAACTCCCTGGCTCCTAGTTCTTAATCTTCTATATCTACTTTTATACTTTAACCTAGTGCTCTCCTTTATTTAAAATTTCTTAAAAGTAAAACTTTCTACCCTAGATCTATTCTAACATTTATAAACATTTATTTTCCCTTTATTAAAAAGTCTGCTAATTACTTTCATGTGTATTTTTAAAAGACAGTATAGAGAGATGGTGACAGGGATAAGGGGAAGCTGAGTCTTTCTTTTATCTTTTCTACTAGACACTGATGAGCATCCCCTGGTAGTTTCCCACTTATCCAAAGGTAGGCTAGCCCAAATTTTACTGTGGCTATTTGAAAAACTTGCAACTTGAAAATTTGACCAAGAGCAAAAATAAACCTCTCCATGCATATTTGAACTTCTGGGACGAATATAAATTCGTGGCATCACACCCCATCAGACTCTTTCTTAGGCTATGGTGTTTAAAATGCATACTCTGACATCTACAGCTACTGAGTTTTGGTTCTGTCATGTCAAAATTGCCCTGTAAAGGCAGTGGGAAGTTAATTTCCAGGAAAGACTGTTCTCTTAATAAGGTAATGTTCAATTTTTTTGGTAAAAAATAGATGGGAAAAGGCATTGTAGAAGTTTTTCTGATCAGATTATTGCCAGAGCTCACTACTTTCATTCATTTACCCCAAAATATTTATATATGTGCTCAAATTTATGAATTTAACAATAAACAACATAGTCTCTACCTTCATGGAACTTAGATGCAGGGGGAGAGGGTCACAGGGTTCTCACTTAGTATGGCATTTCATTCATTTATCTTACATTATTTTAAGGAATATCAAAAGCTCGGCAAAAAAATGATATAACTCTCAAGCCTCAGTTTTATCACCTGTAAAATAGTGATATTATCTACCTCACAGGATTGTTTCAAGGATTAAATAATTTTGGAGCGGTGAGCACAAAATCTGACAATCACTGTGTGATTGATGTATTAGCTATAGTAAAAACCTGCTTCATGTTTGGGTAGAGGTTGGACTTGTCCATTTAATAGTTTAATAAGGATTGGTCAGAAATATACCAAAAAGGACTTCAAGAAGCCACTTGGGATCAGGGCTGTAGCACTTTACAACTCTAGGAGGTTGTCTATGCAAAATCAATCTATGTGAATAATGAGCCCCAGAGTTGGAGAACAGGTAACACGATCTTCCTTGGGAATTAAAAATTCTACCCATATTTAATTTTAAAGCTGTGATTAACAGAAAATTATCTTTTAAAAGTCTCCAGGCAGAAATTACCATAGTTGTGCTTTATGGTTCTATGGGGCTTTAATTACTGATGTACTGATGAAGCAGCTCTAGAACTATTTTTTAAAATTGGCCCCATTGTTGGGTCTTCCTTCAGCTTACCTCTCTAATAAGGTTGGGGTGGTCCATTAATAATAAAATACAATTTCTAGGGCCAGCTGAGTGGCTCAGTTGGTTAAGAGCATGCTCAAGAGTGCGAGCTCTGAACAACAGCGGTTCGAGTCCCGGCCCGAGCTGAGCAGCCAACAGGTGGCAGGATGACTCAGCTTAAAAAAACAACAACAACAAAAAAAAAACCCACAACAATTTCTAATCTTCACAGGAGAACTATACCTTTGTCCTATGGTTGATAAAATTACTTGAGTCTGTCCAATTCTTGCCTGATTTTAAACCATATTCTTCCTTATGACCCTTCATCAAATTATTGGGTCGTTGGGTAAGTCATGATGCAGTTTTGCATTGAAAAAACATAGAAAAATATGTCATGACTTTCCCAGCAACTGAATATATCACCAAGTAGTTGGCTGATTTGATATAGAATTTAAGCATCTGAAAAATTATGATTAGGGTTTGATATCTGGTCTTGTTTTCCCAACATTAAAAAACCAACTGGCTACTGAAGCCAAGCATAGTTAATAAACCTGTTATCCCATCACAAGGACTAGATGGAGGATATGAGTCATCCATTATTTGAAATCATTAAAAATCATGCCCCCTTTAGGTAACACCTCTTATGCCTGTTGTTTTTATATTAAACATACATGCATGCACCAACCTGTATTAGTTTTCCTAAAACTTTTAATAAACTAAGAATGGACCCCTGGAGAGCTGTTTTATTAATATCTCAACTGTGAATCCTGGCTATTCTCAACTTTACCCTTGGATTAAAATGATCAGAGCTGTGTGCTCGACCACATTACCTTGGTCCCTTGTAGAACAGCTTTTATTGAATTGTGCTTTAGCATTATGCTGTTGGTTTCCACAGAGAGATCAACTTAACCACTTCTCAGCTCTCATCACATGAGGGGAAAAACCAGCCCTATGGTGAAAAAAGCTAACTCAATGTTGTCTCAGTGGTAGTGACGAATATGTTAGATCACTTAAATTCAGTTTCAAAAAGAATGCATCATTGACAACATTGAATAAGGTTAACTCAGGCAACTGAAGCAAACTTTTTAATAAGGATAAAAAACTGCCAAGATTAAAAACAAAAAGAAAGCTAGTCTTTGACTTTACCTGCTAATGCTTCTGCTGTATCCTGAAATTTCTCAAAATGTTTTAGCTTTACTCTAGAATTAAGAAAGAAAAAAAAATGTTATGGGTGCACGTTGATTTCTGCAAAAGCCACATATTCAGGAAAGGGTGCTGGACTGTTTCTAAAGCATACACCAATAAAAGAAACTTTCCTGTCATTGGATATCAGGATGAAAAGTTAGATATTTTTCATAAAAGAGCCAGTTTCTCTAAATGTTAGGCTAATAATGTTTGGACTGTTATAAAGACTGTATGTAGGCTTTGAACGAAGCATAGAACAGCAGAGAGTTTGCTACCACGTCTAAACCACAAGAAACACTTTGAAGCTTGAGGTGCATAACTTCTGTTCCTTAAAGCTAGGCACAGATGCCTTTTATTACACAGCATAGAAGTGGCCTAAGAAAAGGTGTAAGAGTCCACCTTAGGTCAGGAATCTCATGACATTTGATTTGCCCATCCTGTACAAATGCCATTAACAATAATAGTTTATTGTCAGATCTCATTCCTGTCACTCTTATCTGCTTCTTCCCCATACACTTACGTGCAGGGTAACATCATTTTATATCGAAACAAATACACATTTTAATTCATTGTTGTCTCAGTGGTAGTGACGAATATTTTAGTGAGATCACTAAGCTTCAGTTCCAACAAGAATACATCATTGACAACAATCAATCAATCAGGTTAACTCAGCCAACTGAAGCATATAGCCCTTTAAAAGAGGAAAATCAATCTTTAATTCTGTCTAAAATAGCGTTTTCTTAAGCCAAGTTTTCTTACCTGGTCAGAGAACACCCTGGTGTTCCCTTAAATACACATTTAACAACACACAAGATTTAAAGAAAAAAGCAATAATTTCATTTTATTCCGCATTACTCCATTCCTACTTGTACCCTTCTGAGATGGCATTTGTTCTTTTCTCTCTATGCTTGCATAAATGCACACAGATGTAAAACATGGCAAAAAATGGGATTACACTGGGCCGGCCGAGTGGCGCGATGGTTAAGAACTGGCCAGAGGGCCCTGGTTTGGATCCCACATATGAGGGCCAGTGACACTGCCCTCTACAGCTAAGATGCTGAACAATAGCTCAACCTGGAGCTGGGCTGCTGTGAGTCGCCGGCGATGGTGTAGGCTGCAGCCCCTGCTGCAGTGGGTTCCCATGGGCTACCGTATTTAGCCAGCAGCCAGCAGCCGCAGTGAGCAGCCGTCCAGAAGCCAGCGACTGATGTGCCTCGCCCGGGAAGAACGCAATGATGGTGCCAACTTGGGCCAGCGAAGCAACGTCCTCCACAACTAGACTGAAGAACAAAAACGACAGCAACTTGCCTGTTCCCCTTCCCCCAATTCCCCAATAAAAATCTTAAAAAAAAAAAGGGATTACACTAATAAACTCTGAAGCATAGTTTTCTCAGTATATCGTGAACCTCTCTCTAGGACAAGAGATCTACAAATACACTACAATGTATTCAACAATTCCATTATTAATGGACATTTAAGTTATTTCAACTTTTGAGTTTTTGCCACTACAAATGCTGTAATTCTGTATTTTGTTTCTTTAATTGTGTAGTGTGACATTTCTTTGGGTTCAAAACTCTTTAGCAAGCTTAAGTAGTTTCCTTCTATTCTTGCAAGTTTTTATTAGCACTAGCGGATGAATTATCAAATGCCCCAAAAACATAATCCAAATGATCCATAATGTATGAAGAGCTCAGTCAGGTACTTCCTAGGACCACATTCACCAAATGGGCTATTGCAAAAGGTGATTCCCACACGATGAAAGAGCCACCTTGTCTCTACCTTGAGGGAAAGCGAGCTCTAGCTCTCTCTCCCACCACTCATTCCTTAAGCTGGGCATCAACATTATACTCTATTTTCCCATACTTTGGGGAAATCAGGTATACCTTTCCAGGGATTTACTACCTAGTTATTACTCCAGAAGGAGCTAGGAGGAAGAAGTCATAACGCATGTATAAATTGCAAATTAAGTAACAAAACATTCTAATGTCACTAACTTAGAGAAACTAAAAGTTAAATTGATCAGTAGCTCATGCTTTTGACAAGTATTACTTTTAACAGAAATTTGTATTTAATTCACAATCAACTTGTGTTTCCAAATATCTTACAAAACAGTAATTTTGTGGTGCTGTCCAATTTAGTCTGCAACTAACACAAATTAGTTGGAATAACCTATGCTCCAAATAAGGAATCTATTAATTAGGCTCATATCAATATTATTCCTGAAATAGATTTCAAAACAAAATATTATGAATATAACCTATGAACCCAGGGAAGATGTAAAAAGAACCCCTAAATGTGACTGCTAAATTCTTAGTTTCAAGATGACTTACATTTTATTTGCTTTCTCTGGAGTTTCAAATTCTTTCCACAAACTATCAACTTCTTGAAGTTTCTTCTCATTCAAAACCTGCAATAAATAAATATTAATTTTGTTTAAGCGATACAGTTTAGGTATGCATATATAGCTACAGTCTTCAAGTACAACTGTACATGTAAAATGAGGATGGTGGAAGCTGTTATTCTCTCTGAAATAATGAACCAGTGTTTTTACCCAGCACAAATTCTTGGTCAAATCAGCAGCTCAAGTGCAACTGTACATGTAAAATGAGGGTGGTAGAAGTTATTTTTCTCTCTTAAATAACTAAAGTGTTCTTACCCAGCATTAGTTTTAGGTCCAATTAGTAGCTCAAGTAGCACATTTAATAACTAGACGGAATTCAGGTCTAGTTGGAGGTCTTTGTTGAAAACTTTCTATTTTTAAGGAGACCATAACCCCTTCAAAAAAGATCATATTCATACGACATCAAAAGACTTTCTTTAGAACACTTTTACAAATATGCCATTATTTTACACTATTAAGTAAACTGACCTGCCAACAATTTTAAGATATCCCAATTTCAGGGATATCAAATATACAGAAATATGGATTTTAGGATCAATCTTACCCTAATATTTGAGCATTTGACTTATTACATAGAGTACTGGTGAGGGTATAGAGAAATAACTTTTATTCACTCTTAATTTAACGAAACCAATAATCTCTTGAAGGTAATTTGGTAGCATCCGTGAACATGAAATATGGATATCCTAACCTGTATGATAAATTAACTACTTTCTATAGAATAAATTGTTACTTACTGCTATAATCACTAACATATTATGGATTTCTCTATAAAACTAAGACATCATCAATTGTAAGACACATGCTGATGTAAGAAAATTAAAAATGCAAAGGAAAAAAAGGGGCACTTTTAATCTATGAAAGTCATGAATGTTTAGGAATATATTCTTCAAGACTTTTTGACTCTATTTTATTTATGCACACTTTTAGTAATTATACTACACACTTAGCATACCATGGACGTAATTCTAGAACTGCAGGGGATGAATATACCATCACTTATGCCCGTATTTATTATTAAATATTTAGGTTATTTATAATTTTTCCTCATTATCCTTCAGAAAACATTTTTGTATGCATACATGTTGCATTTCTATAGAACTACTGGAAGTGGAGTTAATTAATCATATAGAATATACAAATTTTATGTTGACAGATGCTACCAAGTTGCCTTGAAGAGGTTCTATTAGTTTCACTTAAATCAGCAGTGAATAATAGTACAATCACAGATAACCCCAATGAGAGGAAAAATAAGCAAAGCCAGCTTTTGGTTAATTATTATTTTATTCCTTTTCTTAAAAAAAACAACAAACCAAGTACTTAATGTAGTAAGTGCAAACAGAAGTATACTTTCTGGTGAGGATGTGGAAAAAAGAGAACTCTTGTACACTGCTGGTGAGATTGTAAATTGGTGCAGCCACTATGGAAAACATTATGGAGGTTCCTCAAAAAAAATTTAAAAATAGAACTACCTTATAACCCAGCAATTCCACATCTGGGTATTTATCTGAAGAAATCCAAAACACTAATTCGAAAAGATATATGCATTCCTATGTTCACTGAAGCAATACTTATGATAGCCAAGATATGGAAGCAACCTAAGTATCATCAATAAACAAGTGGATAAAGAAAATGTGGTACAATATATACAAAGGAATATCACTTGGCCATAAAAAAGAATGAAATCTTACCACTTGTGACACAGATGGACCTAGAGGGTATTATGCTAAGAAATAAGTTAGTCAGGAAAGACTAATACCGTATGATCTCATTTATATGTGAAATCTACAGAACAAAATAAATGAAAGAAAAACAAAAACACTCAGAGAACTAATGGTTGCCAGATGGGAGGGGGGTTGGAGGGCTGGGTGAAAAAGGTGAAGTGATCAAGAAGCACAAATTGGTAGTTACAAAATAGTCATGGGGATATAAAGTACAGCATAGGAAATATAATCCATAATATTGTGGATGTACAGTGCCAGGTGAGTACTAGATTAATAGGGGGAATCGCTTCATAAATTATATAAATGTCTAATCACTATGCTGCACACCTGAAACTAATACTGAATATAAAGTGTAATTTAAAAATAAATAAAAACAAACAAAAAAGTATATATATTTTCAAATGTCAAAGGAGAAACTTGAGAATAAAAAGTGAAAAGCTCTCTCAAATCAACATTTTGGTATGTACCTTTCCAGACTTTCTTACACCCACACGACATAGTTTTTGATTCACACCTAGAATCATACTATACTTTCTTACCTAGCATTTTTTTTTTTTGCTTTATATTTGAATTTGTTTTTCATTGCTATATTCATAGAGCTCAGTAGAGTGCCTGGCACGTGGACTGCACTCAATTTACCTCCTCCTTCCTCTTCCTAACATCTCATAGCATCCCACTATTCAAATATCCCATTGTTCAATCATTTCTGTGATGAATTGTTTACCTTCAAACGTTCCCTAGTAAAACAACCTAAGTTCAATTTGATTATTACCAGTCCAGATTTCTCCTCTAGACTTCAAACTTGAAATGACAATTTCATTTCCATGTCTAATAGACATCGCAGGCCTCACACAGCACAATCGGGAACTTTTTAGACTCCCTCCCAAACCCAACAACCTGTTGCTCTTCTCTTATCATCACGTACCCACTTACTTAAACCAAAACCCCACATTCAATCCATCAGCCAATCCCTTCAGTTCTACCCTTAAAATTCTCCCCATATTTCCCTTCATACCAACCTTAACCCAAGCAATTTTATCTTGTGTAGATTAATACAAAAATATCCTTGGTTGCTATCTCGCCCTCCTGTAATCTATTCTCCACACAGCACAACAACTTTATTAAAAGACAAAGTGGATCATTCCTCTCCTTAAAACCTTTCAGTCATTCTTCAAAACACTCAGGCTAAAACCCGAACTGCTTGGCATAACCTGTAAAATTCTAATACGGTTCCTGTTCACCTTTCTAATCAGGCCAAGTCTTCTAACCCAGAACCCGGCGCCCCAAACGGCCGGGCCACGTGTTCACCGAAACACGCGCCTCCCTGGCCCAAAGCCTCCCCCTTCAGAGCAGCGGGACATAAAAGGCACCCAACGCTATCCTGAGCAGTGTCGTCCTGTCTTGAGATCTTTCCTTCTCTTCGCCTGCCCAACACCCGCATTCCCCACTCCGACGACTCAATCTCCCACCTACCTTAAAGATGGCGTAGCCGACGGACGTTTCAAACAGCACTAACATGGTGAGGCCGGATCAAGGCGCTGCGCGGCCGGCCGCGAGCTCCTATACCTATGGAAATAGACCAAACTTGTGCCCCTCCCAACCCCCCACCAAGGCCCGCAAGGCCCGCAAGGCGGCGGCTGGCCAAGCAAAAAAGCGCACGCCTTCCAGCCAAGAATCAAACCGCGCTGTCTAAACGTTCCACGCTAGACTGTCTGCAGAACGCGTGAAAGTACTTCTCCCTCTCCAAGGCTTCTGGGATGTGACATTACTTCCGACGGATGACGTGACGGCGTAGCAGACGTCACTTCCGCAATATTCCCGCCACAGGAGACCACCAAAATATCGCGAGATTTCTTACGGCGCTAAACGAGTTTTTACGTGTCTAGATTGCACAGAGATCTAACGGAGGGAAACTTCGCTATTATTATTTTTTTAAACTTCGTATATGATATATTTTACCTTGAGAAAAATGCGGAGCTGTCTCGAAGTCTGCCTGCATCAGGCATATGGAATTTGGGAAATGCTAGCGGCTACACTTTACGCCTGCCCTGAAATAAAATCCTCAAGAAGACACCATGATTGTTACTATTATCTGCGAACACTCCTGGCCGTTCTCTTCTCTCCGGCCAAACTAATTTTTTGCACAGATGTCTTTCAAATATATCTGGACCTCTCCCATTTTTTCTGCAGTGACTCTAGGTTATGAATTTAGACTTGGTGTTCTTTTCTTAGTGTTATTTGCTTTTCTGATAACTTTCAGTCTCAATGACTGATTTAAATACCTCAATTCTTCCACAAGTCTGGCTTTCAATAAATGTAAAATTTCTTTTCCTCACTTCCCAGGCCCTATGTGCAGATTGCCTGTAAACATTAAGTTGCAACCTGCTGAAAGGTATGGAACACTAAGTAACTTGATTTTCTCTTAGCAATCTGGGATCAAGAGAAATGAAGATGCTGAACTGAGTAAAAGAAAAGATGAAAGTGGGGAAAAATCAAGGGATAGGGGAATCTAGGGTACAGACAAGAGCATGATTGATTATGCCATAGGATCCAGTGTGGTCAGGAAGGTAAGAGAAACCAAACTAGCTGGCTTGATTGGGTGGGGGGCAGCTGGGAGAGGAGGATGGATGAAGTGGAAGCACTATGTTTCTTTATAGTGTTTTATAACTTCATAATTTTCAAGGTCTAGTTCCTTAATGGACATTCCATCTGCAAGAGAATGGAGTCTGTATCCTACACTTACTTGTATCCATATAGGGCATCAGGTTGTGCTAGTCATGAAGTAGGATCTCATTAAGTAATTCATAAACAGTTAATGAATGAATATCTGCAAGAAGTAAAATTCTTTTCCTTACATCTATAGTTTGCACCCTTTACCCAAAGAGAAGCGAAATCATTTATTCGAGAAACCTCTTTGCTGTGGCATCACCTAGAAGTTGTCTTTGCATAATACTCATTTATAAAATCAGCTCAGGGGTTCAGAGGTGACTCTGATTTTGGATTTGGATCTTGGCCAAATATAGTAATTGTCTGATAATTCTCTGTTGCAAGAAAAAAGTCAGAGATTTAATACTTTATTATACAAAGTACTAGATCGGGATGGCCAAAGTGGCTCAGTTGGTTAAGAGCTCGCTCCAGAGTGCGAGCTCTGAGCAACAGCAGTTCGATTCTGGGCCCGAGCTGAGCTGCCAACAGGTGGCAGGAAGGTTCAGCTAAAAAAAACAACAACAAAAACCCCCACAAAATACTAGATCAAGGAGAGACAGCACAGGGAAGTATGAGGAGGAGAATATGGGGGAGTATAGATAACCCAGAAGGGCTTATAATTTTAGTAATGGCTTAACATGGTAAAATGACAAGGATAAGAAATTAAGTTCTTCTGTTCTCTCCCCACCCCCTAACCCCATCCCTGTCCCAGCTAGAATATAAACTTCATGAAAATTCATTGCTGGATTCCCAGTACTAGGCTAATATCTAGCACATAGTAGGGACACCATAAATTCAAATAATGAATGAGTAAATGAATGACTGAATGATGGTATTAAATTATTTCAAGGTGCTACAAGGTACTTTGTGAGATCTATGGATATTAGCAAAAAAATATATTTTTGCTCAGAGACCTCCCATGTGCCTTGTAACTAGAAAGAGTTGTTCTGGATGGTGAACGTCTTTCATGTATTTGACAAATATTTGAGTGCCTACCCTGTGCCAGGCATTCTTATAGGCACTAAGGACATAGCAGTGAACAAAATATAAAAACATCTTTATACTTCATGGACCTTATATTCTAGTAAAGGGAAGCAGAAAATAAGCAAATATGTAGTGTATTAGATAACACTAAATGCTACAGAGAAAAATTAAGCAGGATAGGGGACTAAGATGTTCCATCGTGGTCAGGAAAGTCCTCACCGAGGAAGTGACATTTGAGTAAATGACTTCATGGAGATAAAGGAGCCAGCCATGAAAATAACTAGAGAAGAGCATTCCAGGCAAAGCATATTCAAAGACACCAAGGCAGGAGTGTGCCTTCTATGTTCTCAGAACAGTCAGACCTTAAAAAATCACAGTATTTAAGTGATTGTCAATGACCTCCATTTAAAATGAATGAATTAACATTTTTATCAATGTAACAACTAGTATACTAAATTTGTTTATTTTCAGTGCTCATCATATGATGGAAACCTCACAACAAACTTAGGTAGAAAGTACCCTTATTATTACCTTCATTTTCCTTCTCAGAGAAGTTAAGTAACCCAAGAAAACACAACCTCCCTCACTGTTTCCTTTAGGAGCTGACAGAGGATGGACATGGGGATTGTTTCTATCATACAGTCATTGAGGTGCTGCCTACCACTCTGCATTCCCTTGCTCTGGTGTCTGCTAGTATTGCTGTCCTTGTGCTCTTTTGGCGGCTGCCCACACCATTTTCCACCTTCTGTAGACCACCACCTTCAGGGGTTCATGTTCCTCTCCAGGTATCAGGGAAGCAACTTTTGTGCCTCCTAACCTATTCTTTCAGAGTTCTTGGCTCCTTATGACATACTTTTTTTCCCCTTTTTTTTTTAAAGATTTTTTATTGGAGAATTGGGTATGGGAACAGCGCTGGGGAATTGGGGGAAGGGGAACAGACAAGTTGCTATCCTTTTTGTTCTTCAGTCTAGTTGTGGAGGACGTTGCTTCACTGGCCCAAGTTGGCACCATCATTGCGTTCTTCCGGGTGAGGCAGATCAGTCGCCGGCTTCTGGATGGCTGCTCACTGCGGCTGCTGGCCGCTCATGCTGGCTGCTGGCTACACACGGTAGCCCATGGCAACCCACTGCCACAGGGGCTGCAGCCTACGCCGTCGCCAGTGACTCACGGCAGCCCAGCTCCAGGTTGAGCTGTTGTTCAGCATCTTAGCTGTAGAGGGCAGTGTCACTGGCCCTCATATGTGGGATCCGAACCGGGGCCCTCTGACATCCCAAGCCAGCTCTTAACCAACGCGCCAGTCGGCCGGCCCTACTTTTTTTTTTTTTTGCCAAAGCCATTCCCTTCCAGAGACCATGGGTGGTTGGAAGAAACAGAAGCAATCTGGACATATGTTGGAAAATGGGGAGAAACAGGTCCAAACCTCAAACCATCTGTTCTAACAGCCACGCTTTCCTGCTTGGTCTGGCTCATGCAAATGTATGTAGGATGATTTTCTCCCATGACCCTGTTGCCTCTCTCTCTCTCCACTTCAGCATCTTCTGAGGACTTCTTGCCATCAGATCGGTATCTGTATGAACCTCAATGTCTTTCCCTCACTTTACCCTGTGGGCCCTATTTATATTCAGTTCCTGACTATTTCATTTAAAAAGTTTCCTGAACATTGGGACATAAAAATTTGGAAGCTAGTCTACCCAGAGAGCACAGAGGTGATTGTGATTCTGATGAGCTGTGTCATCTAACCCTACAGAGCAGCCCCAGGAAGTCTCATCTCTGACCGGCTAAAATACAGTTACACCCATTTATCACTTTCTTATGTGCTTGCACAAAATGAGTCATTCCTTCTAAACTAATCAACTCTGGATGCATGGTCAAAATTGAGTTTCTTACTTGTAAAGCTAAAGACCAGGCCTTGAACTACATCAGGGTATAGCCCTGAACGGATTATTAGCTAGCCTCAATCTTTGATGTCACTATCTCTGCTTTAACTTTGACATTCTTTGCCCATAGGGAGTTCATTATACAGTTTTCAAAAAATAAGATCTATGCACGTTAAATAATTGTAAAATACAAAAGGATAGCTCATTCATTTAGATGCCTACTACGTACTAGACCCTTTACTTTGTTCTGATCATTTAAAGACATGCAAGACATAATCCCTGCCTCAAGGAGCTGATGGTTGATGGAGAAAGTACATAAGTATAACACAGTTACAATACAACAGAAGTAGGGGGTAAAAAGAAGTCCAGATCTCAGCTCTGCCTCTTAATATTTATGGATCCTTGGGTAAATGATTTAACCTCTCTGGCACTTTATTTGTGTGTAAAATAAGAGTAATATCTACCTCACTGAGTTATTGTGACTACTAAACAAGGTTGTATATTTATTTGACATAAATTAAGTGCACAGTAAATGGCAACCTTTACCATGTAGTTAAATTGAGACAATTCCAATAGACAAGAGGAGGGAGATATCAAGAAGGAAATTAAAGTGATGTGGAACAAAATTGACACTGCCTGCTTCTACTAAGGGTAAACATACATATCACATCCGACACATAGGAAACACACACCACTTTGCATCCCGAGAAAACAAAAAGAAGACACAACAAAACCAGGGTCTAATTCTAGATCCCACATTAAATGAAACCTTGAGCCTTCCTATAAATTATTGACTCCCCCCAAAAAACAAGTATACCTTAACTTTTGTAATGCTGATATCTGAAGACAGGAGGAAAGCTTTACAGATAAAATAATCACGTGAGAAAATTGCTATTTTTCTTTCATTAACAGACTAATTGTTAACTCAGTAACCTTGGTAACTTTGTGGATATTTTTCTTTTAATACATGTTTTGTTTATTTGTTCTGTTTTGTTTTGTGGTGAGCAAGCCTCTTAAATACTGGCTTCCTTAATAACTTTCTTTGCAAGTGAATTTTCTTTCTAAATGACTTTCACTTTCAGTCTCCTTTTAGCATTTTAGAGATTCCACGAGAAGTCCAGGTAGATTTACATAGCAACACTGTGCAGACTGCACTGACAGAGAAGAGTACCAGGTAGACTCTTCACCTAGACGTAATCTTCCTGGCTCTTGAGCTGACTCTCATGTGGTAGTAGAGTTTTACTCTGGCTAAAACTCTTTCGCTATTTCTGAGTCTTTGTTTCTAGTTAATCGCCAATTCTGGATATTGCTCTGATTTTGATTTGTGTACAACTGCTGATGGCAGCACATTGAAATCTGACATTTATTTGTCTGTTTGTTTATGCTATGACCATTTGGTGTATGTTACATGACAGACAGACAGACAGACAGAATCTGGTCATGGTTGGGTACCAGAAGGCAGAGCCTCTGACTGTCTTTTTATGTTTGGTTTTTTTATTATTTGTTCATTTGTCTTTCTCTTTGTTTGTCCTGGCATTCTGTGTTATTTGTCTTGTTTGTGGGTCATTATGAGTTAAATAACTAAAAATATTTTATGTGTCTGTGAACAGAAAACAGCTCTATGAGATCTGGAATTGCTGTAATGAACTGGTGAGCTTTGCGCTGTTCCCCATCAACCCTTGCCTTAAGTTGGAAAACTATGACTACTGGTTTTTAGTGTATAAATGAAAAAAATTTTTTCCCTCTCTGTAAAAGTAAGGTAGCTAGGGGCTGGCCGTGTGGCGATGGTTAAGAACTGGCTTGGGACGCCAGAGGGCCCCGGTTCAGATCCCACATATGAGGGCCAGTAACACTGCCCTCCACAGCTAAGATGCTGAACAACAGCTCAACCTGGAGCTGGGCTGCCGTGAGTTGACGGCGATGGCTTAGGCTGCAGCCCCTGTGGCAGTGGGTTGCCATGGGCTACCGTATGTAGCCAGCAGCCAGTGTGAGCGGCCAGCAGCCGCAGTGAGCGGCAGCCCAGAAGCCGGCGACTGATCTGCCTCACCCAGGAAAAGCTCAATGATGGTGCCAACTTGGGCCAGTGAAGCAATGTCCTCCACATACCCCCAATTCCCCAATAAAAATGTTTTAAAAAAATGTAAGGTAGCTAGCCTTTATAAATGGTTCATATATTTCTGTACCTGTGGCTACCTACCCCCTCTCTGAAAACTGTTGGGAGATTAATTGGTTATAAACATCTGTCATTTTTATGTAATCAGAAAGATCACCATCAAAGGTGAGAAAATGTTTAAAATAAAAGAAAAAAATTGAATTGAAAAATTGAAATTATTTTCAGTGTAAGATAAATAATTTGGCCCTGCTCAGAGTGGTCTGGCCTTTGTCCTTGGCTTCTGGGGATATATCATAGCTGATAGGAGTGTCTTTGTTTAGGTTGGGGATTGACCATTCCAGAAAGACCAACCCAGAGATAAGTTCAACCGTATAGGCAATATCAATTGCCTATGCGATCAATCAATCCATCAATCATGCCTATGTGATGAAGCCCCAAATGATATCTCTGGATGTGAAAGCTTTGGCAAGCTTCCCTGGTTGGTGGTACTCCATGACTATTGTTAAACTTCAATGCTGGGAGGGTAACAACATCCTCACGGATGGGAGAGATCAATGGGAGCTTTGTGTTTGGAACTCTCCCAGATTTTGCCCTATGTGCATCTTCTATTGGCTGATTTTGATCTGTATCCTTTTCCTGTAATAAATTGTAACTATGAGTATAACAGCCTTCAGTGAAATCTGTAAGTCCTTCTAGCAGATTATTGAACCCAAAATTTTGGGAACCCCAAATTTGCAGTTAGTGTCAACAGTGTTGTGGAGGAATGTGTGCCCTCTATATATGATGGTTGGCTCTAAACTTTCCAGTTTGGCTAACTCCAGGCATATGCATTTAGGACAAAGAATAGAGGACTTTAATATGGATTCACTTGGTTAATATAACAACTTTTTGAATAGCCTGAATGTGTGATAGAATGAAAATACAAATAGAATAGGACTTGTTTCCGACTTGAATGGAGTTTAGTAATCTCCTGAGAAATCTAAAGGGTTCTGGAGGCATGAGTTTTTCTCTCTCCTTTCTTAAAGGAACATCCACAGAAATAATCAAAGGAACTAAGTCAAGATGTGAGAGAAAGCAGTGGACAACCACAAAGACGTTCTCCTTCACCTGATCAAAAGAGATAATTAAATATGTTTAGCATTCTCCAATATTGAATTATTTCAACATTGTTATGAAAGTGCTCTTATTTCTCAAGCTCAAAATTTGAGAAGAAATGCTCAATAAAAAAGAAAGGCTCTATTGGGGGTGGGAGAGCGGTGGATGGGGGAGGGGGGTTGTTACTTTGTGAAAGTGAAAAGGATAACTATTGTATTGTTTTGTTCACTTGAAACTAATAAAAAAAAAGAAAGGCTCAACTTCTATAAGTTAATTATATTGTATATAATCAAAATGATATCAATTATTGATATATGTTTCAGTAATTGTGTACTTTTTAGTTTGGCTAGAAACATACTCATGTTCATGTACAAAGACAGTGTATTAGTTTCCAGTTGTTGTAACAAATAACTACAAATATAGTGGCTTAAAACAACACAGATTTATTATCTTACAGTTCTAGATGTCAGAAGTCCAAAATGGGCCTCCTGCTTTCAGGGATCTGCGAGTATAAAAACGTCTTCATTTATAACAGTCATTTTCATATCCGCCTGTCTTACCATAACCTGATTAAAACAAATCCTGAGGACATTTTAAAACCAATATGCACTTCCTAAAATAAATCTACATGAAAAGTTAGAAGAATCCTATAGAATGTAAGTTCAGTGAGAGTAGAGGCTTTACCTGTTTTGCTCACTTTTGAAGTGGAAAGATAATGTAAAAAAAGTACCTATGTGACATTTATATAGCAGGTGGGCACTGGGCTGCAATGAACCTTACATCAGTGGCTAAAAAGATGATAAGTCATGAGATACAGTGGCAAATAATTTAGCAAAACTGTTGCCTGGGATTACTTGAGCAACAGACATGTGTCTACTGAGTCCTGGGGGAAGGGAATAGAAAATAGAAACTTAATAGAGGTTATTTTTAGCAACATGTTGCAAGATATTATAAGAAAGAGATGAGCTCAGAAAAGAATTCCCCATGGTTTTATAAGAAGCAAAGAAAGGAACAGAGTCTAAAACCTTGCAGATAAAAATCCTGATTACATCTAGACCTCAATAGTAAGAAATTAGTTAAGAAAGACTTTGAGTTTTCTTCTTTCTCTTTCTTTCCCCCCTTTCTTTCTCTTCTTTTTTATTTTTCTCCCTTCCTGAACTATTCCATCCCAAAGTCATTAGGTAGAGCTGAGAAACTACGTGTCAACATGGTGTCACTTGGACAGGGGTGTCAGATTTTAGAATTTCTGTGGCCCTGTGAGTTATGTGTGTCTTTAATCCTTCCTTGTTCTAAATGAGAAGGTATTTCACAGTTTTCCTGTTTTTGTTGCATTATCATTGGTGTGGGTGTGTCTGGGCATATTACTTGTCTTTGTAGTTCATAGTTCACCAGATCATACAGAGCCATATCTGAGCCTGATGAAGAAAACTGGACATCACCTAGAGAGTTTGGACTTTGAGCTCAATGTATTTATTTACTGGGTGGAACTTTGGGTTGTCCCCTTTGGGAATGGAGAGAATATTATCTATACAAAAGAAAAATAGTAAACAGGATATTTGGTGACCGAAAGAGCCGACTGTGCCACAGGCTGGCTAGATGGTCACCAATTTCTTTCCCTTTCATTAAGTCACACAAAAAACTACATATTTCAGACTCATTTGGTTGCGGCCATATGTCTGAATTCTAGCCAATGAGCTATGGGTAGAAGTCATGTCCCATTTCTAGGCTTTCCTCATTCCTTCTCTTGACCTCTTGAATGCGGAGAGGATCCAGTCCAAGACTCTGAGAATACCCTGGAACAAGGATTGGTAAACTATGGACCATGGGTCATCTCTAGCCTACCACATTTTTGTAAAAAAAGATTTATTGGAACACAACCATGTCCATTCATTTACATACTGTCTACGGCTGCTTTCATGCCACAATGGTAGCATTGAATAGTTGTATATCCCACAAAACCTAAAATATTTACTACCTGGCCCTGTATAGAAAATGTTTGTATCCTGCCCAAGAAGATGGTGCCACCATAAATTGATAGGAAACAGAATCCGTGAATCAAAATATGAAAGGCTGCCTGTAGAACACCCAATTCAGGCTATGATGTGAATGAACAATAAAGCTTACTTTTGTTAAGACATTGAGATCTTTGAGTCATTTGTTAGTAGCTAGTTATTTTATTAGTAAAATTACTGCTCTCCTCAGTATCCAGAACAATGTCTGGCTCATGACAGGAACTAAACAATTATTTGCTTACAAAAGTAGGATATTCGTGGTGTAACAATCTAAATACTACCAAAAAAAAAAAGAGTACCGGTAACATAGAATTTGAAAGTCTATGTAATACCTCCTTGAGAAATAATCATTGCTAAGAGTTTGATGTATATGATTGTAAACTTCATATGAATATGCTTACATATATCAGGTGACTTGGCATAGTGGCTTAGGATAATGAACTCTAGAACCAGACTACCTGGGTTCAAATCCCAGCTTTTTGTCTATGAGACCTTGGGCAAGTTACTTAACTCATTTGTCCCCCATTTTCTTCATCTGCAAATAGTGTTATAGACACCTAATAGGGTCAGTGTGAAGATTAAATGAAATAATTTATGTACTCTGTTTAGGGTAATGTCTTACAAATAGCAAGTGTTTGCTATTAGTGTATTAGTAATAGTAACAGCACTACTTTAGAAGCAGTTTTATTTTCCCCACAGAAATGGAAATCCTAATATACATTCAAGTTTCTTTTTTCACCAAATATAGCTTGGGCATTTTCCCATGTCAGTAGCTATAGCTTAATCTCATTTTAAAAAAATGATGGCATAAGACTGTATTCTAGGGATGTAGCATAATTTATTTATCTGATTCCCCACTGATAGATGTATAATTGTATACAGTTTTTTAGCTGTCACCAATAAAGCTACAAAGAACATCCTTGAATATTTATGCTATAAACTACTGTGTCAGAATTACTAAAGGATAAATTTCTAGAATAGGAATTTCCATGTCAAAGTTACGTATGTATAACATTTTCAGAGATAGTCTCAATTTGTCCTCCAATAAAACTATCATTTATATCCTACCATCTATTATTGAAAGTAATCATATTTCAACCCTTGACAATACTATGCATTATCTATCATTTTAATCTTTGCAAAACAGGTAGGTGAAAGATTGTATCTTATTTTAATGTGCATTTGTTTTATTGGAAATGCTGACCTTCTTTTCATAGGGATGAGGATTCGGATAAAAAGATTCAGCTATCTTTTCATCACATTTGGTTAGACTTATTGTGAACAAAGAAAGTCTATAATTCCTTCAGTTTTGGAGCAAGTGAAACAGTGAAGACTCAGCTGGTACTTAGGAAAGATTATCAACCCTTCTACCATAGCAAAAGCTAACATTCATTCATCTGATACAGTGTTTTTTAACATGGTAGTTTTGCTTTATCCCAAGGTGTTTTCATTAAAAATACCTTATTAAATTAATGATACTCAAATCATTGTCAGAAATATCATATAGAGAGCTTGAAAAATTGCCAATTCCTGATCCAGCAATTACAGTTCATTCATTTGTTGATGGACCTTTGAATTGTTTTTACCTTTTGGCTATTATGAATAATGCTGCTATAAACATTGGTGTACAAGTTTCTTGTAGACATATGTTTTCACTTCTTTTGAATATATACCTAGGAGTGGAATTGCTGGATCATATGTTAATTCTATGTTTAACTTTTTTTTTTTTTTTTTAAAGATTTTTTATTGGGGAATTGGGGGGATGGGAACAGTGCTGGGGAGGTGGGGAAAGGGGAACAGACAAGTTGCTGTCGTTTTGTTCTTCAGTCTAGTTGTGGAGGACGTTGCTTCACTGGCCCAAGTTGGCACCATCATTGCGCTCCTCTCTGGCGAGGCAGATCAGTCGCCGGCTTCTGGACGGCCGTTCACTGCGGCTGCTGGCCGCTCACGCTGGCTGCTGGCCACACACGGTAGCCCATGGCAATCCACTGCCATAGGGACTGCAGCCCACGCCGTCGCCGGCGACTCATGGCAGCCCAGCTCCAGGTTGAGCTGTTGTTCAGCATCTCAGCTGCGGAGGGCAGTGTCACTGGCCCTCATATGTGGGATCCGAACCGGGGCCCTCTGGCATCCCAAGCGAGTTCTTAACCATCGCGCCACTCGGCCGGCCCTATGTTTAACTTTTTGAGGAACTATCAAACTGTCTTTCATAACAGGTGCAGCATTTTACATTCCCAACAACTATATTTGAGGGTTCTAGTTTTTCTACATCCTCGACTACTTATTTTCCACTTTTTAAATTGCAATGATCTATGGAGTATGGTGTTTCATTGTATTTTTTTTTAAATTTTTTCTTGGGGAATTGGGGGAGGGAACAGCGTTGGGGAATCGGAGAAGGGGAACAGACAAGTTGCTTTTCCTTTTTGTTCTTCAGTCAGTTGTGGAGGACGTCACTTCACTGGGCCATGTTGGTATTGTGATCATTGTGCTCTTTCCAGCTGAGGCAGATTTGTCGTTGGCCATTGGACAGCTGCTCATGGCGGCTCACAGCGGCTGCCAGCCATCCATGGTAGGTTACGGCAGCCCACTGCAGCCCCACTGCAGCCTACACCGTTGCCAGCGACTCATGGCAGCCCAGCTCCAGGTCGAGCTGTTGTTCACCATCTTAGCTATAGAGGGCACAATGTCATTGGCCCTCATGTGGGATCCGAACTGGGGCCCTGCTGCTTAGAGCTGGTGTCTCAAGCCAACTCCTAACCAACGCGCCACTCTGTCGGCCCTTCATTGTAGTATTGATTTGATCTTTTATTAAAACCAATTTTCCCCTGCAAAGAGTCACATGAGTGGTACTTTTTTGTATCAATATAGGGTGAATGGGCAATTACTGTTGATTAAGATGTAGCAAGAACACCTGTGATTTTATTAAGATTGTGTATTAGTCAGAATAGGCCATATATGCTGTTGTAACTAAGAACTCCAAAATTTCAGTGGATTAAAATAGTAATGGTTTATTTCTTGCTCACACTACATGTCTACTGTATGTAGGCAAGGGAAGGGACTCCACTCACCACAGTAATTCAGGTTCATAGGCTAATGGAGCAGCCACCATGTTCAAAGGCGCTGAACTCTATACCAGAGGAAAACAGAGTTTTGGGATGTGTCAATTACATATTCTGTTACATGTTCTCCTATAAATGACATTTGTCACTTCCAATCACAACTCACTGGCTAGTACTAATTACATGACCTCGCTGAACCACAGGGGACAATAATCATATTATGTGCCTGGAAGGTTAAGAGTCCAAAATGTTTTGTGAACAATACCCATAAATACCAGAGTCTGCCCTTCTGGTCATGAAATACCTGACTCACTCTCCTTCTTGCAAGTAAAATGCACTCACTGTCCCCCTAGGGAAACAAACCAAAAGGGCCATCCAGTCATAGCATCAAGCTAAAAACCCAGAATTCCTGGGCAATACACAGTAGTCTGCACATCAGGGAAGCTGTAGAGACATTTTTTAGTATGTCCAGATGTGTATCTCTTTTGATCTAGGGACCTATGAACTAAAGAGAAGTGAGCCCTACTTTAGTGCCACTTTTCACTTTGTGGAATTTGCTGACCCAAAGGTGATGGCTAAGAGGATGAGAAACTGAGCAGAAAGCAGTGACAGAGAAGCTAAATGGAGCTTTTGGGCTTGGGGGACAAAAACTGGAGTTCAACTGAAGAATATACATTTTTTCTACATGCACACGTGTGTCACTTAAACAAAACTGACCGCATGCGAGGCCTTAAACAAGTCTGCAAATTGCAAAGCACTGAAATCATATGGAGTATGTTCTCTGAAACTGTGAAATTAATCTAGGCATTAATAACAAAAAGACATGTAGAGAATTCCCATACATTTTGAAATTAAAGAATAAACTTATAAATAATCCATGAGTTAAGGAAGAAATTACAGTGAACATCAGAAAATATTTTTAATTAGATAATAATGAAAATATCAATACAGAATGTCAAATTTTGTGGGATAAAGCTGAAGCTGTGTTTCAAGTGAAATATTTATCTCTAAAAATATATTAATTAGAAAAGAAGGAAGGTTAAAAATCTATTATCTCAGTAGTAACCTCAAGAAGCTAGGGAAAAAAGAGCAAATTAAACCCAAAGAAAGCAGAAGGAAGGAACTAGGTTAAAAGTATAAATAAAATAGCAATAAACCTATAATATAGAGAATTAAGAAATGCAAACATTTTTTGAAATGATAAATAAAATTAATACATCTCTGATGATACTGTTCAAGAAATAAACAGAAGGTACAGACTAGCAATATCAGGAATAAAAAAAAGGAGGTCCTCATGTTGCTTCTACCGACATTAAAAAGATAATAAGTAAGAATATTTTTTTTAATCACCTCTGCTTCTTTTCTGAGTATGGAGAATGCAAAAGGCAAGAAGTGAAGCTCTTCAACTTGTTGTAAAATCTCCAAAACTCAACCAAATCGCTCAATTTTTTTTAGAATGAAGCTAGTTAGAACTGTCAGCTATGAAATGACATAGCAATAACATAGATGCAAATGACGCTAGTACTTCCAAAAATGAACTAGCGCCATCTGTTGTACACATGCGTCATGACTTTCCTGACAACCCAATAAATAAATGACTTTTGAAAAACATAGACAAACAAAAATACATCATGACTTTTCCAACGACCCAATAAACGAGTAAGACTTTGGAAGAAGATACCAATTCCTCCACTATCCTCTAAACTGCCACTAGTCAATCTCTTCACCAAGACCTTGTGAGGGCCTGGTGCCAGCAATGAAAACTGGGCCCCAAAGGCTTGAAATTGGAAGTGTATAAGAGACTCTGTAAATATGCAAAAAGAACATTGCTGTCACAGCAAAGGAGGCCAAGATCCTGACAAAATCACAAAGAAAATCAAAGATGGAAAAGACTGGAAGTTCTGATCCTCCTGAGGAGGGGGGACCTGCTTTTGAAGGGTCTATTGCTTTCCTTGAGGGAATGGACAATGTTGTCATGACAACTCCCACCCTGGATGCTGTGGTTGCCTCCTGGACCAGAATCATAGCCAGGGCTGGGAAGATGGAGGCCGTGGAATTGCCACAAGAGGCCTCTGGGGTCAGGTGGTGTGTGGTCCATGGGCAAAGTCTTCCTGCACACTCAGAGAGTTGAGTTCACCTACAGTTTTTGCTGTGCAAACCTGGGTTCCTGAAAAACAAGGGAGAGTGTGTGCACTCTTTTTGCTACCTGCCTGCCACTTTCCACACCCGCTCCTGGAGGACAGTATGTTGTGCCCCAAATGTGTTCATAGGAATGAGGTGTTAATGAAAAGGCTTCAATGAGATTATAATTAATGGTAGGAAGGTGACTACAGTCAACCCCGTGGTGCCACTGACAGCTGAACTCCAGGCCAGTTCACACCCTCCATGTTTTCTGCTTACAGGGCCCACAGGTTGATGGGGTGCAGATGTTACCTTCAATCCTCAACAGTGCTTTCTGCTTCCTCTGTTGGGATACAGAGACTCTTAGGTTTTAAAATGGTAAAACTTTTCACAAATTACCATTCATTGCAGTTAATAAGATGAAAAAGTCACTCACACTATCAAAATGATTACCCTACTGAAATAGAAGTGACCTCAGCAGCTCTTTTACAGTGGGAAACTGAGATGAGCATTGCAAAGGAGTTGAGTACAAGAAACAATAGTGTGCTTGCATGTTGGATTTCCTGCCTCAGAATTCCAAAGAGCATCTAAGTTACATTTTGTCTCTAAAAATCAAGTGGAAAAGTATCACAGTAAGGAGTCAAAACTTTCATTGTATATATTTTCCCCTTTAACCTATTTTCTTTAACTTCTCTATCTTCTGACTTCTTTTCTTTCCCCAGTGAAAAAATAAGAGTTGGGGTTGCAGGCTGCACCAGTTTTTAATTTTTTGTACAGTTCTATTCATAGAAGGCAATATATTAATTGTAGTTATGGTTTTATTGAAAAGGCTTTTTTTTTCAGAACTTCTTATAATAGGGAAATTATTAGAAAAATAGGGATAGCTGAAGTTCTTCTAAGCCTACTGGATGATCTGCCAAAGGATGGGAAAAACTTCCCCTTTTTGTTACTTTGCTTTTTTTTGCACCTGAGGCAAAAAATAAATAAATAAAATAAAAAAGTGGTGGTACCACCTTTTCCTAATAAAGACAATTCTCTTTACTATCTTTTTTTACCCTTCCTTACTTTTACTTCTTCTGTTTTTTCCAGGTCTTAAAAATGTTCTGACTACCAATGGCTTTCACAGACAGAGATCAACTCTTTCAGATGGCAAAGAAATTGTCTCTGAACTCAGGAATTTATTCCTGGCTAGTTTGTCCATTCATTAACACAGTTGTGGAATTTTACTTCACCCATAGTGCCATACTAGTGTAGGAAAAACCTGTTTTGAATTTTTTTTTGGTGAAGGGAAGGAGAGGAAAGATAAAGAACTGGTGATATCAAAGAATGGCTCAGGACGTGGGCGCATAACAGATGTGCAGGTAATGCTTAATTTTTTTCTCCAAAAATCTTATTGAAGAAATGTTAGAAGATTGGTCAAGTGGTTCATGTTTCCCAGTCTCTCCCATATTACTTTTCAGACCATCATTCCTCAGTTTAGTTTAAAAACTTGTCTTTCCTCTTTATTGCCATCTGCCAAACTCACTCACTGATTCACTGATTTCCCTACACTCCCAATATACACCCAAGCTCTGTTGTCATCTCAGTGTGACTTAAATTTCTATGTGATAACCTATCCAACACCTTAATCTTATATTCTTCTATCTCCTCATTTCTCAGGACATTAGCCATTCCCTTCTAAGGCCACATCCTAGTCCTTGTTATTACCAAGAATTTCTCAACTTCTGAAATCTTAAATTCAAGCCACCCGTTTACTACCATAACCCACCTGAGGCATGTAAGACACTTTGGTAATAATTGTGGTTTAATATGGCTGTGACTCTGAAGGTGAGAGGTGAGGAAGAAAGGAATAAGCTCCTGAAGGCATTCATTTGAATCTTAGAGGTTTGCTTAATTTGAAATCCCCACAGGTGATTTTGATGGATATATGACAGGTAGCATTTCTCCTGCTCTCTCTACCGGTGTTAAATCAATGAAGGAACTGGAGTCAAGATCTCCTGGGTTCAAATCCTGACTCCATCACTTATTTGAGTGAGTTCAATCTCTCTTGCCTCTGTTTTCTTATCTATAAGATGAGGATAGTTATCAGTACTTACTATATAGGATTAAGTGAAATAATAAATGTATAGCACTTGGAAGAGGGTCTGCCACTCAATAAATGTTAAGTTATCATCATCAACAACAATTATAGGCCAATGCCTTCCAAATCTCGTATCTTCAGCCCAGATTTCTCCCAGTGCTCCAAATTATATCAACTGCCTCTTGGACATCTTTCCTTGGATAAGATTCTGGGCATTGCACACTTATGTCTAAAACCTATCTTTTTTTTTTCTTTGCAAATCTAGGCTCCTTATCTCCAAGTTTTTCTATTAAATCTTAAAATAGTATAACCATGTCAAGTTACTCAAATCAGACTTGAATCAACCACCGAAACCTGCTGATTGTATCATCTCCGTTTCCATGTCCTACTACCATTGATCTAATTCCCTGTTACTTTCTTTTTCTTCTGTACTACTACTGCAGCTTTCTACCTTATTTCCCTCTCTTTTGTACACCACAAGCTGGTATTATCACTTCCCCTGCTTAAAAACACTTTAATGCCTCCTTACCCCTCTACTTCCAACCTTATGCCTTTCATGATTAAGTCTAAATTTCTTAATATAGTTTACTAGATTTTCAGTGAATGGACTGCTATTTTCCTTTCTGGTATATATATTTTTCTACCTCTTACCTCCCAAACCATGCTCCATTGTACAGAACTTGTCATGCTTGCTTCTTTCTCTCTTGCCACTTCTCTAGGTCCGGGAAAGCTCTTTCCTCCCTTCCTCTAGCTCAAAATATGGTCTGTGGACTACTGGAGGACTTGAGACCTTTCCAGGGGGTCTTCAAAATCAAAACTATTTTCATTGGGGTGGCTGGTTAGCTCAGGTGGTTAGAGCACAGGCTCATAACACCAAGGTTGCCGGTTTGATTCCCACATGCATGGACCAGTGAGCTGCACCCTCACAACTAGATTGAAAACAATGACTTAACTTGGAGCTGATGGGTCCTGGAAAAACACACTGTCCCCCAATAAAGTTAAAAACTATATATTAAGGCAATTCATGTTAAAAAACCCCTATTTTCATAATAATATTGACATTATTTGCTTTTTTCACTGTGTGAACATTAGCACTGATAATGCAAAAGCAATGGTTTGTAAAACTGCTGGCATCTTAGCAGGAATCTAGACAGTGATACTGACTGTGCTAGTATCCATTTTGTTCCTCACTTGGAAAAAAAACCGAGTTTCACCTAAGAAAGGCCTGGATGAAGCAGTAAAAAATTAATTATGGTAGATTGAATAATGGCCTCCAAAGATGTGTACTTCCTAGTCCCCAAAACCTGTGAATATGTTACCTTACTTTGGCAAAAGGGACTTTGCATACTCATATGTGATTATGTTAAGGATCTTGAGATGGTATGGATAGCTTAGATTATTTGGGAAGTTCAATGTAATCATAAGACTTCTTATAAGAGGGAGACAGGGTCAGAATCAGAGAAGATGTGACCACAGAAGCTGATGAAGGGGAGAAGAGAAAGGTGTAGAGGAAAGGGAGGAGGAGAGAAGAGAAGGGAAAGAGGAGGGAGAGGAAGGGGAGGAAAAGTACACAAGAGATTGAATTATAAGCTGATTTAGCCACTTAAAATAATGGAACATCATTTTTATGCGACAGAACAAATGACAGGTCAACAGTTGTTATTCAGATTTGGAAATATTACAGACAGTTTCTTAAAAATGAATAAATGAGCTTAACACTTAAAACAACTGACAGTGTTTGTTGTCAAAGACAAAATTTGAGCATTTTGGAGAACTTGTATTCATCACTGTGAGTTTGGCAGTTTCCCGAGACTTAAAGACTTTTTCTGATGGGTCTGTGAAAATAATGAATATGATTTTTAGATATTGTATAATGAAATGTGCCAATATTTAGGAGATCTGTAAGATCTAAATGACCAATCCGTGGTGTTACAAAATTACATATGGGTATAGAATCTACCCAAAGTGGAAGATAGAGCAATGGATTTTTTAATGTAACAGAACACAGAAAGTTCATTGACATGGTTTCAAGTTCCACATTTCAATTAAGAAAACTGCCACTTGTCGAGTTTGGATGTGGTATCAAAGAAAATATTCAACTATCTGAAAAAGCTATTAAACCACTCCTCCCCCCTCCTCCAATTATATATCTGTGTGAGGCTGGATTTTCTTTACATAGACAAATTGCAAAGAATATGGCAACAATTGAATGAAGAAGTAGCTATAACTATTTTGCTGTCTTCTATCATGTAGGGCTTAAAGAAATTAAAGACATTTGCAAAAAGAAAAAACACTGCCACTCTTCTCACTAGTTTTTTAAAATTTATTTAGAAAACATGGTCATTTTTTATACACATATTATTTGTGCCCAACAAGGGCTTATATATTTCAATGAATTAATACATATTTTAATTTTTTTCTCAGTTTTAATTTCTAATATGTTAAATATAGATAGAAGTAACATATAAACAAAAGCGCTTTGCGTTCTTCAGTAATTTTTAAAAGTTTATAGGAGTCCTGGGACCAAATTGTTTAGGAATTGCTGCTGTAGCTGATGCAAACTTACCCTTTGAATTTCAATTTAGATTTCATTTTACTTTAAAAGATTTTCACAGTCATCTTGGTTGGATGTATATGTCCTACCTGCTCCCTTAATAATACCTTATTTATTATAAGCTGCTTGTCTCAGGGCCATTGTATCTTACTTTTGTTTTTTTCTATAATAGTTTTATTGAGATATAATTAACATATCATAGAGTTCACCTATTTAAAATGTGCAATTTTCAGGGCCGGCCCAGTGGCTCAGTTGGTTAAGAGTGTGAATGCTGAGCAACAGGGTCACCGGTTTGATCCCCACATGGGCCAGTGAGCTGTGCCTGAGCTGAACTGCCGCTGAGGTAGTGAGAGTCTGTGCTCCTAGCAGCAAGGTTGCCGGTTCAAATCCTGCATGGGATGGAGGGCTGTGCCCACCCGCAACTAAGATTGAGAGCGATGACTGGACTTGGAGCTGAACTTGTGCCCTCCACAACTAAGATTGAAGGACAACAACTTGACTTGGAACTGATAGGTCCTGGAAAAACACAATATTTCCCTTCCCCAATTCCCAACATGGTTCCCCTCCCCAATTCCCCAATAAGAACCTTAAAAAAAACAAAAACAAAAATAATAAAATAAAATGTACAATTTTCAGTTTTTTAGTAAATTCACAGAGCTGTGCAATCATCATCACAATGTGTTTGAACATTTAGAGCATTTTCATCACTTCCAAAAGAAAACCTGTGTCACTTCCCATTTCCCCCCTAATTTTCCAGGCCTAGTTGAAGGCTGGAGCAGTAGTCTACTAATCTGTTTTCTGTCTCTATAGATTTGCCAATTCTGGACATGGCATATTAATGGAATCATACTTTATGACTGGCTCCTTTAACTTAGCATAATGTTTTCTAGTTTCATCCATATTGTATGAGTACTTCATTCATTTTTATGGCCTAATGATATTCCATTGTATGGGTATATTACTTTTGTTTTTTCATTAGTCAGTTTTTGGGTGATTTCTACTTTTTTTTTTGCTATTATGAATCATGCCTCTGTGAATATTTGAGTACGTTTTTGTGTGGACATATGTTATCAATTCTGTTGGGTGTATATCTAGAAGCAGAATTTCTGGGTCAGGGTAATTTTATTTTTAGCAGTTTGAGGAACTGCCAGAATGTTTTCCAAAGCATATTAAATTCCCACTAAGTAGTGTATGAGGGTTATAATTTTTCTATATCTTTGTCAATACTTCTTGTCATTTGTCCTTTAAATGATAGATATCCTAGTGTGTGTGAAGTGTTATTTCATTGTGGCTTTAATTTGCATTTCCCTGATTGCTAATGATGTTGAGCATTTTTTCATGTGCATTTGCCCATTTGTATCTCTTCTTTGAAGAAATGTCTTTTTAGGTTTTTTTGGTCCATTTTTAAGTTGGATTATTTGTCTTTTTATTATTGAATTGTAATAGTTCTTAGTTCTTTATGTATTCTGAATATTAACTCTTACAGATATATTTGCAAATATCTTCTCCCTCCCTTTAGGTTGTCTCTACAACACAAAAGACAAAAGTTTTTAATTTTGATGAAGCCCAATTTATTTTCCTTTGGTTGCTTGTGCTTTTGGTAGCATATACAAGAAGCCATCCCCTAATCCAAGGTCAAGAAGATTTATGCGTATGTTTTCTCCTGAGAGTTTTAGCTCTTACACTTAGGCTTCTGATCCATTTTAAGTTAATTTTCATATGTTCTGAGGTAGTGATCCAAATTCATTATTTTGCAATGTGGATATCCAGTTGTCCCTGCAACATATGTTGAAAGACTTCTTTCACCGTTTCATTCTTGGCATTCTTGTTGAAAATTATTGATGTGTGAGGGCTTACTGATTTACTTCTGAACCTCTAGTCTATTTAATTTGTTTATATCCTTATTCTCTATGCTTATGCCAGTAGGGCCATTTTATTTTAAAGAAAAATCATAGAAGGATCATTCCTTAACTCAAAGCAACTGAAGTCAAGGGTCAGAATTAGCTACTCCTCCCCATCAATTTAGAACTTTCAGCAGCCATCAATAGCCATCAAGATTGTGTCCAATGGGATCGTTGTTTTGTTTTGCTCCCCCCTCAAATCAAGGTCATGTGTTCGCGTGTGACTGATTAACCAAAAATGTTAGCTCGAGCGTAAGAAGCACTGATATTCAACTCAATTTATTTCGGGAAGTTGACGAGCAAGGCCAGGAGACAATAGAAGTTCTTGGTTCAGCCTTCAGAAACGCGCAAGGTGTCGGGGAGGGAGGAGTCTGGGCTGTCAGTCCTGTCCCAAACATTGATCCTGAGGACCAGGAACTTTTCCCCTGGTTTCGGGATTGAGGTGCAGGGTCTGGGCTTCAGTGGAACAGGCGAGAAGGCTGTTCATTCACTCGCGCGACCACCAGTAAAGCCGCTCCCGAGCCCCCCGTTTCGGGGTAGCCTCCCACCCGTTTTCCCGCCTCGTTGCTGTTCCCGTCCCAGCGCCTAGCGGAAGTGACGCATGCCGTAGCGGAAGCCCCTCCAGCCGCGGTGTTGTGCTGTAGGGAAGAGAGACGGATTTGTAAACCCCGGAGCGAGGTTCTGCGTACCTGAGGCCGCTGCTGTGCGGAGACCCCGGGTGAAGCCACCGTCACTATGTCTGACCAGGTACCGGGCCGGCAGCCGTCCGATGGCGGTGGCTGGGGCCTTCCTTGGCAGGTCCGCCTGCCGCTGGGCTGGGGCCAGGGATGGAGGCGCGGGGGAGGGGAGCGCAGAATGGGGGAGGGGGCGGCCGGTGGGGACTCGGCGGGCGAGGGAGGGGAGTGGACTAGGGCCGGAGACGGCGGGGCCTGCCGCGTGCCTCCGGGAGCCGTCCTGCCCGTCCCCGGGCTCGCTCCTCACCCTCTGCCACAGCGTCTCTGGTCGCGGCCTCCCTCGAGTCGTCCCCCTTGCAGAGCCCAGCTTCTACCTCCCTGGGAGGGTGGGTCCCTGGGGAACCCGTCTGCCTCCCTCTGTAGAGGACTGATTGCAGAAGCAGGGCCCTAGGCCCCAGTTATGTAACGGGAGAGAATCTGCCCGGGAGGCTTCGTGGTCCTGAAAAGCGGGTGGACTCCACTTTTTGGTTCTCGATTTTTGTATAGTCCTGGAGTGGGGATGTTGGGGTGGGGAGGGGAGGGAGACATTGTCTAGTGTTTCTGGGAACCTAGAAAGCTCTGCTTTCCGTTCGGATTGCAGCGGGGGCCGGGCCGCCACTGCCCTTTTCTGAGTCTTTTTCCGTGTGGGGGCGCAGAGCTGTCGCCTCTTTTCTTGTACTTTTCCATTTCTTACTCGGGATTGGTTCAGCAACTCTCCATTTGTAACAGAGCACTCAGAATAACCAAGAAACAAAGTAGAACAAAACCTCTCGAGCAACAGAAAACATTTCCTCTGGGCATTAACCTGAAGATAACTGATACTTTGGAGGAAAAGGATAAGGAATACCGTGTATATATTCGTAGAGCAGTTGCAGAACATTTACAGAAAGCTGCCTGTTATGGCAAAGTGCTCCTTCTTAATGTTAAAATCAATAATTTACTTGGGATTTGCACTTAATCAGGAGCGTTCGGTTTTCCGTGGTAAGTTTTTTTCTTCCTCTTCTTTTTCTAGTTAACCACATTTATGGCTCCTTTTTAATTAGTAGGGTTTTTGTCTGGTCTTCTGTTTTGCTTGCTCAGACGACTTTGACTTTTCAAAGTATTTTTAGAACTTTGCTTGTTTAGCGATAGTTATCTAGAAAACTTTTTTTCAGTCAACTCCATAATGTACTTGAACTTTTAAATTTAACACACTTATTCTCTTGGCATTTAACCCAGTTCAGTTTTGTATCACTTGGTGAGAGCAAGTTTGGCTTTTGTGGATTTGTACTATTGTGCAAAATGTACGTTTACATTTTTAAAGTTTAACCATAATCTAGATTAGTTTTGGGATCTTATTACTAACAGTCTAGGTTAATTCCTAAATTGGTATTGGAATGGCATTATAAGTATCTCCCTAGATAGTTGTTTACTTAGTTACCAGGGAGGAATGAACAGGTGTAAATGCTTAGTTTTCATCAGCCTTTTATTTTGATGCTCAGAAGTGACTAGGAAGCATGTTGAAATTTACTGTAGCCTGTTGAAAGAGTAATGTACAGAAAGAATTATAAAGTAAATTGTAAAATTTATTGCTCTAATTTGAAATCTGGTCATTTAGAAAAACACGAAGGAAGAAATAAAGGACCTAAGACACTAACAGGTGGTTTTAGGACAGAGGTTCTTTAAATTCTTTTCTAGGGGTCCTCAAAATTATTTTCATGATAATACAAGGACGTTATTGGTCTTTTTCATTCTGATTCTTGCATGAATGTTCAGTGGAGTTTTCTAAAGACTAACATGACACAACAGATTGAACTGTAGAAGGAGATGTGTGATAAGCCAACTGCTTTCTATTAAGCCAGACATTAAAGAGATGTGCAAAAATGTGAAACAATGCCACTCATCTCACTAGTTTTGTTCTGAGGACTTTTTAATAAAAATGTTATTTGCTAATATATGAAGGGTTTATTTTTAAATGAATTAATAAATATTTAAAACATTTCTCAGTTTTAATGTCTTAACACTATAAACCTCAATAGATATAACCAACCCCTAACAAAAATTTTATGGGGGTTTAAATAATTTTTAAGAGCATAAAGGAGTCCTGAAACCAAAAAGTTTGAGAACTATTCTAGTCTGGTAGACCATCATTGTTAACAATTGGGTCTCAGTACAATTTCATGTTGGGTGCTAAGGATTTAAAGAGGTATAAAGTTGAACTCTTATCTTTAAGAGGCTTATGAATGGGAGTAAGAATCCCAAGTTACTACTGTGCAGGATCAGCAGCATGAGTCTGAACCACTGCCCCCAAAAGACAATCTTTGTTTAAACAAAGTTTTATTAGAGTGATGTCTTTTCTGAGGTACCTCTCAGGAGGTTATTGTCTGGTGCTAAGATATTGAAATTGAGTAATAATTTCAGGTTAAAATAGGAGGACATTAAATTCACACAAGACTTAATTTGCTGGGTTCTCCATAGATTAATGAATATTATTTTTGGAATTTGAGTGAAACACTATTTTTTTTTAATTTTTGTTTTTTAGCTGAGCCATCCTGCCACCTGTTGGCAGCTCAGCTTGGGTCGGGAGTCCAACCGACGACCCTGTTGCTCAGAGCTCACACTCTTGAGCAAGCTTTTAACCAGCTGAGCCACTTGGCTGGCCCTAGTGAAACACTTTTTATTAATTTTAACAGTTCTAGCATTGTCCAGTGGATGATTTGTGGACCATTATTAAATAGTCATCTCAAACAGGTTCTAAACCCAAGTTTCATGGACCTAAAGGGCTGAAAATTCACTGATATTGTTATGGGGTGTATTGTGAGTATTTGTGCATGTGTTTTTTCTTTTTTCTTTTTTTTTTAAGGGAGAAATGGACCATAGCTTTCATCAGGGATACATGATCCTTCAAAACGGTTAAGGAGACCCCAGGATATTCAGACTTATGGCAGCTCAGGGCCCACAGAGAGAGTGAGTTGTTCCCAGAGAACCCCGGGTGGAAACCTCAAGCCTTCTAGGATCTAGCCTTGAAAGTCATGTCTGCCTTCTGTTGGTCAGGCAGATCACTAAGTCCAGCCCAAATCAAGGGAAAGGCACTTACTTACTGACTTATTTATTTTTTATTGAGATATAATCACAGATATTAGTTTCAATTGTACAGTATAATTTGATATGTGTATAAATTGCAAAATGATTACATTAAGTCTAGTTAGCAGTCATCACCACACAGTTACAATTTTTTTCTTATAACTTTAAGATCTATCTTAGCAACTTTTAAAATACATATACAATACAGTATTAACTATAGTAGTCATCAAGGGAAAGGCATTTAGAGTCCCTTCCTCAATGGGAAGAGTAACAAAGGATTTGCAATTATCTGTAATCTACCACATTAATTGTATTTCTTCTGTCAGGTTAGCAGTGTTCCCTGCAGTATTCTTTATATTTCCCTGTTGATGTTTATTGAGCTTACTGTCAGCTTGAGATAGCAGGAGAATATGATGAAGTAGGTGTATATTAAAGTTTATAATTATGTATACTATTTATATCAGAATAAGTATGCTAAACTAGCTGTGACTGGAGCATGTAGTGATACATTAAGCATTTTCATGCCTTAGAGAGGAATGATACACTCTATTTTCTCTCCGATAGATATAATGAGGTGCTGCTAGTGGATGTTGCAAACATAGATTATGATAAAGCATTTCAAAGAAAATGTCACTTAGGGCCGGCCAAGTGGCTCAGCTGGTTAATTAGCTTGCTTGGGAGCGCCAGCTCTGAGCAGCAGGGCTGTGGTTCAGATCCCACATTGAGGGCCAGTGATGCTTGCCCTCTGCAGCTAAGATGATGAACAACAGTTTGACCTGGAGCTCAGCTGCTGTGAGTCGCCGGCGACGGCATAGGCAGCATAGGCTGCAGCGGGGCTGCAGTGGGCTGCCGTGAGCTACCTGAGCGGCTGGCAGCCGGTGTGAGCAGCTGGCAGCCGGTGTGAGCAGCTGACAGCCGGTGTGAGCAGCTGGCAGCCGGTGTGAGCTGCTGGAAGCTGCTGTGAGCGGCTGACCAATGACCGGCGACCGATTGCCTCACCCTGGAAGAGCACAGTGATCATACCAACACTAGACTGAAGAACAAAAACAGCAATTTGTCTACCTATCTGTTCTCCTTCCCAATTCCCCAATAAAATCTTTACAAAAAAAAATAAAAAAATAAAATGTCACCTAAACAATATTTCATAATATTTTGAGAACAATATGATTGTTACGGTTAGAATACTCATGAAAGTTAGTTGAATAGTTCAAATTTCAAAACTGTAAAGCAGTCGTAAAATGTCTTGACATACATTAAGTCCTTATAGCAGTTAGAATGTTTCTATTTTAGCTTTCATATATAGTGTTATAGTTATTTACTTAAATGCCTGTCTCCATTAGACTGTTCACTTTCGGAATCATCCTTTATTCATCCTTTATTTCTGACGTGTCCAGCACAGTGACTGGATGTGTAGTAAAAGTTTTTGAAGGAATGAGTTGTCAGATTCATTCATTTAACAGTTCTTTATTGAACGTCAGTATGTTCAAGGCACCGTTTAGACTCTTGAATTGGAAGGTTGCCTCAAAAACATGAAACAGCATGTATCTTCCTCCTCTTACTCTTTCAATTCCCATGTTTTGTTACTGAGGCAGCGTGTTGGTTGTCATGGAGTAGTTTACCTTTTCTGATGTTTTTGCGTAGCTTCTTGCTCTTCTTTTAGCAATAATTACCTGATAACTTTATCTCTAAGATCTAATCATTTGCTCCTTTCAGGACATTGGGATTGTTACTGATAATTTTCTCTAAGACTTGTTTAGTATCCCATTTGGAATATACTGAAATTGTGACTTAATTATTTATTTTTGGTAGATCATTTTCTGATAGTCAACTTATTTAAAAAAGTCACATGGGTAAGTTCACACAGATCCTTAGTGTGAACTTTTTGAACACCTTAGTTTTACAGTTTCCATTTTGGATATTCCTGCAACTTGACTTGGGTTTATTTAAAGATATGTCGTATTTTTAAATACTTTTTAATTTGACTATTCTTTTTGCATTCATTTGCCTTTACTGAGCTAATGAGAATCTGAAGGAAAGACCTGAAGGAAGGAAGGGTGGAGTTGTTTGTTGGACTTGCTGTTCTCAATATCTAGGGCCAGTTATTTTTAAAGATTTTACTGAAGGTTAATAGATGTAAAAAAAAAAAAAGTGCACATAAATGTACTGTTTGCTGAATTTTCACAAATTGATCACATCCATGTAGCCAGCACCCAGATTAAGAACCAATCTCCTAAATGCTAATACACACATTAGTTTTGCCTGTTTTTGTACATTATAATATTATATAAGTGGAACCACACCATATGTACTTCTGTGTCTGATTTCTTTTGCTCAATGATTGTTTAGAGATTTGTGTGTTAAATTTCATTGCTATATTGCATTCTATTATGTGACTGTACCACAATTTACTTACCCAGTCTGCTTTTAATGCACATTTGAGGTAGTTTCCTAGGACTTTTTTTTAACATAAGCCAAATGATACGTATTTATAGCACCTTCTATGTCAGTTTGAATTGCTTTTAGACTGAATAACAGATCTGATATGTTAGGTTAAACAAATATGCAGCTTTTCTCATGAAATAAGAAGTCTCATGAAATATCGTATTTCCTCATGTGTAAAATGCACCCTTTTTTGAAAAATTTGGGGTCTGAAAACTGGGTGCGTCTTATACAGTGGTTGTATGAGCACAAAAACAAGTGCGAAAAAAAGCGGGAAATTCAGGTAAAAAAACCCAAAACAACCACTGTATAAGACGTACCCAGTTTTTAGACCCCAAATTTTTTGAAAAAGGGCGCATCTTATACATGAGGAAATACGGTAGTTCAGGGCTGGTAAGGCAGTTCCACAGTGTCTTCATACTCCTTTCTCCTTTGTCCTTAACAGATGTCTTCACTCTCATGCTTGTCTCCTTGCAGTCACAAAAAGGTTACTTTGTGTCTTTCTGTTCCAGGCAGGAGAAGGAAGGAGCAAAGGGAAAGAGTATGCCAAAAGTATGTACCAGCAAAAAGTATGCCATCTTTTATTTCATTGGCCAGCACTGTCACGTGGCTGTAAGAGAAGCTGAGAAATATGTTTTTTAGCTGGGCAAATTTAAATTTCCTTTTGTAAGGAAAGGGGAAATGGATATTGGATAGGTAATTAACAATGTCTGCCATACCTCTAAATCTGTCTGCTAGTACTTTTGGATATAGTCAAGCCAGTTTGTTCGAGGTTTTGCTAGGTCCGTTGTCTAGACTCAAAGAGGAGGTTTTACAAAACCAATGTGATTTTCAGTTATAATTTTTAGTTTCTCAGAAGTCCTTTGTGCATATCTAATGTTTAACCACAACTCTGGGGTTGAATGTAAATTTACAGAAGACCCAGTATCTTGACAGCTTGACTTAAACCTTGAAGTTATAGAACTAAATCTGGTCAGTTCCATTCCCAATCTCTAGTACTGTCTCATTAAGTCTGAACATATGCCACATAAAGATGAAAGTGTATGTGTATTTTTGTTTTTAGAATTGTGGTAAATCCACCAAAATATGAGGGAGATGACTTTATTGTAATGGGGTTTGTATCTTTTAGTATATGTGCTGCTGAAGCGAGCACAGGGTTTGTATCTTTTAATAATGGATATAAATATTAGAATTATGCAACTTAACCCTTATTGAGCTTTTTTCATTAGGAAATAAACTGATGTATTATTGGGTCGTTGGGAAAGTCATGACGTATTTTTCTATGTTTTTCAATGAAAAAATGTGTCGTGACTTTCCCAACGACCCAATATAATAAGACCCATATAATTAACAGATTTTTTGGAAGCTTTTTTTTGGTTTTGTTTGTTTTTTTAAAGATTTTATTGGGTAATTGTGGAAGGGGAACAGCCAAGTTGTTGTCCTTCAGTCTTAGTTGTGGAGGGCACAGCTAGCTCAGCTTTAAGTCCAGTCACCATCCGGCTGCCCGTCGGCAGCTCATGTAGCCCACTATCCCATGTGGGAGTAGAACCAGCAACCTTGTTGTTAGGAGCATGTGCTCTCACCAGCTAAGCCACCCTGCCACCGGTTGGCAGCTCAGTGGCAGCTCAGCTTGGGCGCAGCTCACTGGTCCATGTGGGAATCAAACCGATGACCCTGTTGCTCAGAGCTTGCACTCTTTTTTTTTTTTTTAAGATTTTTATTGGGGAATTGGGGGATGGGAACAGCGCTGGGGAATTGGGGAAGAGGAACAGACAA
>NW_017731373.1:6201643-6208455 GCF_001890085.2 Hipposideros armiger | reverse complement strand
TGAGCTGTTGTTCAGCATCTTAGCTGTGGAGGGCAGTGTCACTGGCCCTCATATGTGGGATCCGAACTGGGGCCCTCTGTCGTCCCAAGCCAGTTCTTAACCATCGCGCCACTCGGCCGGCCCGAGCTTGCACTCTTGAGCAAGCTCTTAACCAACTGAACCACTCGGCTGGCCCTGCATTTATTTTTTTGAATGCATTTTTTATGAAATGTTTTATGGAAAATTTTAATGTGTGTATAATTGTGCCCATATACCCATCTCTTGGCCTATTTTATTTTGTCTACACTCCCTCATATTATTTTGAAGCCAATCTCAGATATCACATCATTTCATCTCTAAATACTTTAGTATGTATCTCTGAAAGAGGACTTTTTCATTTAATATAACCAGGATACTGTTATCATACCTTTAAAAATGAACAGATTTGTTAATGTCATTAAATAAGAGTAAATGAATTCTTATTTTTGGGTTTCCCCAGAATCTCCCCTTTTTCTGTACAATCCTTGTACACCTGGAAGGCTCAGTGACAGATTGGGGGTAGTTAAGTGTGATGCTCTCTCCATGTTATTGAATTGTCAACATACTGAATGCCAGAATGCTTGTAAGAAGGGTTCTTGTTCTTTTGAAATTGCACAGTAAAATCCTCCTCATGAATTTTTGAACATTTGTAAATGAGGATTGTCGTGTCTTCCATCCTTTCCAGTCTAGTTCTCTTTTCAGCTCCTTAACCAACCTTTATTTCCAAGCTGTCCCATCTATGTCTTGGAAAGAAGAGTTGATAGTGCCCAGTACCTGATAAATTCCTTTATCATTCCAGTTACCATGGTTCAGTCTGTGGATGACACATAACTGAAAATGTTGAGGTTTCCAGTTCCTTTCTTTGATCTTGTATATACGTTTACTTTTATTTCCATTACCAGTTTCTTCTGCTCTGGGGCTGTTTATTCTTTCCAGCCAAACCAGCCAGCCCTCTCTGGGATTCTCTTTTCTCTGATGACCTAGTGTCCCAGACCCCAGTGCTGAATGCTTTCACTGTTTTGTAACTAGTGTGGCATACCATTCTGTTTTGGCTCCATTTTTACAGGGGAAAGAAGGAAAGGCAGCATATAAAAGATACTGAGATCACTGGAGACAAACTTGGGCCGCCTTTGTCCAAGATCATCTCATTTTCCAGACTAGTTTGTCAAAAGAAAAAAAGATAGCACATGAAAAGTTGGAGGACTGAATTGGGCAAGCATGGGGCTATTAAACAAGTGGTAGAGATGACATTGCTGTAGTGTTTCAGAGTTGGGAAGAGATCACCAAAATGGAATAACTAGGGAAATTGGCAGCTTAGTTTGGGAAATTTCAAATGCTAGTGTTCACATGTTCTTAAGAAATTGAAGCGAATTATCTCTTACCCAACTGTGAATATAAAAAAAAAAAAACCTAAAGGATTTTTGTTTGGACTAACTGTTGTGTACAGTAGAAGAATGAAGCATTAGTAAGATTTTGTGGTATGATACAGAAAATAGTGTTGTCCATGTAATTCAGTAAGCATTAAACAATTGCCTAGTATTTGCCTGATCCTATGGAGATTATAAAGATGAAAAAACTTGGATCCTCTCCTTTTAAACTTATAGGAAGACAAGACATGGAAAACTGTTACAGAAAACATTAATTTATTTAACAAGCATATTGAATATCTTCTAAGTTCTAGGCACTGTGCTTGACTAGAAATACAAAGAAGAGTAAGGCATACCAATAGGAACTCAATCTGCTGGGAGATACAGATATACAAATGTGGTTATAAAAGATAATAGCAGTATGGGAACCTTTAGGAAAGTGGTCAGGTACATAATTTTGAAAGGGGAGTAGGATAGGAAAGAGCATTCCAAGCAGAGGGATAAGTATGTACAGAGATAGTGGAGATATGGTAGAGGGTACCATTTTCAAGGAATTGTAGATAGTTCAAATGGCTGTAGCAAAGGATATTATTAGCAAGAGAGACAGAGAATAAGGCTGAATTGCTAGGCAGGGTCCTGCACATGAAAGACCAGTGTCTTTTAAGCTCAGGAGTTTGAGCTTAACTCTGAAGATCCTGGGCAAATATGATTGCGTTTTAGAGCCTTGTTTTTGGTGGTAGTTTGGAGAATTAATTGACGAGAGCAAGACTTATATCTGTTTTTGCTATTGCAGTAATGTTAATGAGCAAGAATGAGTGCTTGAACTAAGGCAGTGGAATGGAGAGAATGGGATAGACTAGAGAGCCACTAAGAGATAGAATTGTCAGAATGATGAATGATTAAGTGTGAGATTTAAGAGAGGAAGAGTAGCCAAAGATGATCTCCAAGCTTCTTTTGTAAGCAGTTGAGTGTATGGTAGCCATTTATTGTAACTAGGAATCCAGGAGGAACTGTAGTTTTTGTTTTTGTTTGTTTGTTTGTGTTTTAAATTTTGGTTTTCAGGAAAAGAAGTTAAAACTAACAGGAGTTAGAATTCATTCGGTTTTGAACTTACATTGAGGTACCCCCCATGGGCATCCAAAGTGGAGATATTTAAGCACTTGGATAAATGAGTGTGAAACTCAGAAAAATTCTCAGGTTGGAGAGAATGATTGTTAGTACAGACGTACCTTGGAGCTATTGCCAGTTTGGTTCCAGACCACTGCAATAAAGTGACTTGTAATCTTTTTTGCTGGCGAAGGGTCTTGCCTTTAATTTGTAAAAAACCTGCAACGTCTGTGAAGCTCAATAAAGCAAAGCTCAATAAAGCAAAGCTCAATAAAGGGAGGTATGCCTGTATCTTAAAGGTAGCTGGAATCATGGCTCACCCAGAAAGACAGAAAAATCAGAGGATTCAAGACCTGGAACCTAGAGGAGCACCAGCATTAAAGGAAATTGCCAAGATGAGAGAATGGAATCTTGGAGGCTAAGGTGGAGAATTTTCAAGGAAGGAAAGTCATCAAGGAAGAAATGTCTGTTATAGAGAGTTAAAGATGAGATTTGAAATTGTTCATTGGATTTAGCAATAAGCAGTTGAACTGGTAACCTTGGTGAGAGCAGTGTCAAGTGGAGTGGTGAGGGCTAAATCAGATTACAGATTACAGATTGAAAGTGGAGATATCAAATGCTGAGTACTCTTGTAAGAAGTTTGACGAAAAACATGAGGACAACAGCTAGAGAAGATGATCAAGGAGGAGTATTTTAAAATTGAGAATAAATGCTATAACAGATATGAATAAATTGCAAATAAAAGCATTAAAGAAAAACATTAATCCAATTTGGAAGGTTGAGGGCTGCTGTGGTTCCTAGAAAAGTTTAAGTACTGGACTTCAGGTGATGTGTGGGAAGGATATCCATGAGATGAAAGGCTGAGGGAGGATATATATTCCATGTATAGAAATAGACCCCAAAGGGCAGAATGTGGAAAAATGCTGGTAGGCATATACCAGGAACGATGCCTAGTCCAATTTAACCAAATCTTGAGTTTGTAAAGAAAGTGGTGAGAGAAAAATGAGAATTGAGCTTGGAAATGGAGGGACTCGAAGCGGCATTTGGCTCTAGGCTTTAAAGTACTGGAAGTTAATGCTTTTTGCTTGGGGGTGAGTTTTACAATTAGAGAAGCTGTGCTGTAGAGAGTTCTGAAGCTGTGTGGAAGATGAATTGGATGAGGGGGAAAGAACTCTTGTCGGGAGTAGGCTCTAATGCCATCCTTTCTAGGAAACATTGGTGCAAAATCACACCCATTGTGCTGATGTATTGCTGCTGGGATTGGGGGGGTGGTTCTCCTTTGTGCTAACTCATAAGCTTCTTGACTAACACCCCTTTTGCCAGTTAAAGAGAACTCAGAGCTTTGGTGCTTTTTATTGCCCTTCACTGCATGGAATAAGCTGTCCTTGCTCTCTAGATACTTAAAGGAAGAAGCAACTGTTTACTATGAATTTAAGTTAATAGAAATGCAGTGGTAAGACTATATTTGAAGAGTCTTCTAGTTTTCAGGTGAAATACTGTCTAAAGAAGGCTAATTTTGTGTGCTGCCATAATATGCTGTAGTCAGCAAATGTTTAAAGGATTGCGGAATGAAAAACGGGCAAGGATTCACACTAACAAAGCCAATTCTGTTATCTAAGCATTTCCTTAGACGCTAGCCTGTATCTTCATGTTAAAAGCTAGTTCTAGTTTAATAGGTTCTGTTAAATTCTGAATGTTAGAGAGTTTATTAGTTTTAAGTTACTGGCACAAGATACACAGGTAGTGGCCCCGTTATTTCACTTGTAAAATACAGTATGGTTGGTTATATTCTTATCAAGTGTGGATTAACAGTTTGAAATTGTTACGAGTAATAGAGTATATATATTTAAGTAAGTGGGTAATTTGGTGGCCAAACTAACGTGTAGCACATGCTTTTATCACACTATTGAGTGAAATTTTCCATGTTATCTCCTTTACTTTTACTTCACAGTGAAGTGTGTTAACTTCATTTTCTTTTCATTAGCTCTTCATTTGAAATTATTTTAACCCTCTTTTCTTCTGTCTTTCAAATTTTTTTCCTCTTTTCCTACTTAGCCTGTTTGTACTTTTTTTTCTTATTCCAGTTCAAGTCCCCTAATTTTCTTCAGCCAAGTCTAATCTAAAATTGGATATAACGCTCCGATAGTCTAAAATAATAGATGGTATAAACTGATTTGTTTCAGCTCTGGTGTACAGTAGGTCAGTACTTTGCTATTTGATTTTTTCCTAAATAGACTTTGCTTATGCTAATATGATTAATTTACATTTCTTAGTACAGTTTTGTAATTGGAGTAGTTAACATTCTCTGGATAAGCTGTGAGAAGATAATCTTGTCACAATGTTTGGTTAAGAATTTGAAAAGAAAGCTTTCCAGGTTGTTGGTCTGCACCACTTGGTAACTTGTTAGAAATGCAAATTATAAGCCCTACCTCAGATCCCAGGCCTACAGAATAAACTGGGTGTGGGGCCCAGTCCTTCAGGTGATTCTGATGCACAGTGAAGTTTTAGAACCATTATGTGTAGGATGATAGTCTAGTATAAAAGAGACCCCTTTCTTGATTTCTAGTGAACTGGTATTTGGGCCAGTAATTGACTTAGGACCTTTTTTTGTGTAATTGGGTGGCAGAGAAAATAAATACTCTTTGTAGTCTCACATGCAGATTTTGTACCCTGAACTAAAGTAATGGGTAATCATAAATGAGTAATGAAAATTGCATATAGGAACTTTTATCTTTAAATGTACTTTTCTTTTAGGAGGCAAAACCTTCAACTGAGGACTTGGGGGATAAGAAGGAAGGAGAATACATTAAACTCAAAGTCATTGGACAGGTGAGTTTCATTATTTTTCTCTCTTGGCTCTCCTTGAATGTGTGAATAATTTCTGGCACACAGGAAAGATGATGTAAGTAAGGCAAGTTATTTAAAAATGGCGTTTTCATTTACTAGACATGGCATCTGTTGGAGGTTGTAGAGGCTGATAACTTTTTAAATTAATTTTTTAGGGAGATCTAGACACCCTAATTTCTCCAACTAAAACCTTTTTTTTTTGGTTACTATGCTTCAATGGCAAACACAGTGAATACTATTGAGTGATAAGGCTTGGGCCCATTTTAAACAACAGTACCTCTCAGCTTTTTTCGGGACCATTTTCTGTTTCCTGGCACCTCATTTTTCCAGACTCTGGCCTTTATCTTAAGGATCCTTTTTGAGATGTTAACTGATAATTAAGATTAGCTGAAAATTGTTAGAAGAATGAATCTTCATAGTTGTTTTTTTTTTTAAGGACAAAAGACAAAATTGGTGGACTCTGACCATCAAACTGTGAGAGTACAAGTCCCCACATTCTCCGCAACATGAGATATTGCTAGTTCTTCAATTTTGTGCTAGTATGATAGGAAAAAAATTTTTGGTTTTGCATTTCTCTGATTATCAGTGAAGAGTAATTTCTGTCTACAATGTTTACATTCTTCTATTGATTATGAGTTCATATTCTTTTCTCATTTTCTGTAATTATCTTATATAGAAATTTTTTATCAAGATATAATTCACATACTATAAAATTCACCATTTTAAAGTGTATAATTCAGTGGCTTTAGTATTTTCACAAGCTGTTCACCCATTAGCAGTATTTAATTCCCTTGCATATTCATCACCCCAAAAAGACATGTACTCAGTAGTAAGTCCCCATCCTCCCCTCCCCCCCAGCACTGTTCCCATCCCCCCAATTCCCCAATAAAAATCTTTAAAAAAAAAAAAAGCTTTTTTGTAATGTTAGCCCTTTATTCACCTGGAAGTGATTTTAGTGTATGGCGTGAGGTATGCTATAGAAATTTGTCCATGAGAATTTGTTTTACTTTATAGCCACAAAAATATTGTAAACATTGAACTTCTAATATACATTTGTGAATGTCATAATGTAATCATAAGGATTGACTGAAATTTTATAGTATGCAAGTGCCAGTATTTATTTCTCATGGTTGCCTGATAGTTTGCTTGATAGCCTGGGTAGAAGAAAAGAATCTGTGGTCCCACAAGTCATTTTTGACTGACATTTTACTCATGTGCGAAAAACCAGACTCTGGGGGGTGACTTTTTATGGCAGGAATAAGGTCTCAGTTTATTATTTTGTGGCATATGTCTCACTTGTAGTTTGACCACCTTTAAGTGACACTTCAGTTGGGGGAGAGGTACTTTTTGTTTTGAGTTGCTTTTGGTGGGGGTTTGTGATAATTCAGCTTTTATTTCAAAAATAGAATGGATTTGTAATTATGAAGGAATGTATTCTTTTTTTTTTTTTTTTTAAAGATTTTATTGGGGAAT
>NW_017731373.1:6178358-6201518 GCF_001890085.2 Hipposideros armiger | reverse complement strand
GGTGAGGCAGTCACTCACTGGCCATTGGACGGCCACTCACGGCGGCTCAAGGCAGCTCACGCCGGCTGCTGGCCAGCCCCACTGTAGCCTATGCCATCACTGGCAACTCACGGCAGTCCAGCTCCAGATTGAGCTGTTGTTCATCATCTTAGCTATAGAGGGCACAGCGTCACTGGCCCTTATGTGGGATCCAAACCAGGGCCCTGCTGCTCAGAGCTGGTATCCCAAGCCAACTCCTAACCAATGTGCCACTCCGCCAGCCCGAAGGAATGTATTTTTATACTGTTATTTTAATACCCAAGACAGATTGTGTTTGTTTTATTACATTTCTTTTGAAATGGGTATAAAGCAATTTTGAGGATGGTTAGACTTTTTTTTTTTTAAGATTTTATTGGGGAATTGGGGGAGGGGAACAGCATTGGGGAATCGGGGAAGGGGAACAGACAATTTGCTGTCCTTTTGTTCTTCAGTCTAGTTGTGGAGGACAGTCGCTTCACTGGCCCATGTTGGTATTATTATTGTGCTCTTCCTGGGTGAGGCAGTTACTCGCTGGCCATTGGATGGCTGCTCACGGCAGCTCACACCAGCTTACACCAGCTTCCAGCCGCTCACGATGGCTGCCAGCCACTCCCCGGGTAGCTTATGGCAGCCCACTGCAGCCCCACTGCAGCCTACACCATCGCCGGTGACTCACGGCAGCCTACCTCGAGGTCAAGCAGTTGTTCTCCATCTTAGCTGTAGAGGGTGCAGTGTCACTGGCCCTCATGTGGGATCCAAACTGGGGCCCTGCTGCTCAGAGCTGGTGCTCCCAAACTAACTCTTAACCAATGTGCCACTTGGCTGGCCCAAGGATGATTAGACTCTTTTAATAAAACCTGTTAGGAATGCTAAAAAAATATTTTGGTGGGAAAATACAGGTGACAAGGTTTCTGTTTCTGTTTGTATAATTAAATAATTTATTTCAAGCAAACAAATACCACATTTCCCCATGTGTAAGACACTCCCATGTATAAGACGCACCTTAATTTTTGGGCCAGAAATTTGAAAAAAAAAAGTATTACATAAAGTTGTTGAACTCAAATTTTATTCATCATAAAATTCATACAACTCATCACTGTCAAAACTCCCAACCATTAGCTTGTCCTCATCTGTGTCTGATGACGAATCACTGTTTTCATATATTGCCTCGTCCTCAGCGGGAAATGCAAGTAAAAAAACTACAACCACTGTATAAGACGCACCCAGGTTTTAGACCCCAAATTCTTCGAAAAAGGGTGCATCTTATACATGGGGAAATATGGTAGTTTACACAAAGGGGTAATTTTTTTCTTTTATCTCCTTAGGATAGCAGTGAGATTCACTTCAAAGTGAAAATGACAACACATCTCAAGAAACTCAAAGAATCATACTGTCAAAGACAGGTTTGTATGTTACTGTATTAAATACAATGCTTTATATATCATTAATTTTTCTTGCGGGCTTACCAGCATATTTAACAAAGGCAAGTAAATTCTGGTGATCTCTAAAATTTTCTTGCATGTTTAAAATGCCATATGTTAAAGTACTAATGTTATTAGTTTATTATCTGTATACATTGTACTATATATACTGTTATGGCTAATTGCATTTTATGTTTTCAACATCAAGAACTTTTTCTCTTCAACCCTCCATTGGGCACAATGCAAAAGTTATGAGTTTGGGCGCAGTGCATCTACTAGATGTGTGTATGACATTTACTTATTTAATTGAAAATGAATGAAAATAACGTGTAAGCATGCTTATTATTTATTAAGAATGAAATTTTAATTTGCCACAAAGTAAAAACAATATCTGTTTATTTCATAAATTCAGTATGAAAATAAACAGAAATTCAAAACAATCTGTGAGATCAGTTGCGCCTGACAGAGGGTTAAAAAAAAATCATAAGTCTAATTAATTTATTAATGCCAAATCCTTAACAGATCCTGGCCGTCATGAGCTAGATTATTAGATCAATAACTAATTCCTTCAACCTGCCTGGATTCAAACTTGGGCTTCACCATTGTCTGACTTTAGGACAATGAACAAGTTATGTGCCTTGTTTCCCCCTTAGCGAAAAGGGAATATTATGGTGCCTATCCCCATGAAGATGAAATAAGATGACCTACATAAAGCTCTTAACTTGATGCCTAAAAATGCTCAGTAAATGTTACCCATTATCATTAAAATACATTGTTTTATAAATGTAATTGGAATTAGGATATAGATGCTCCTTAACTTATGATGGGGTTACATCCCATTAAACACATAAGTTGAAAATATTGAAGTAAAAAATGAATTTAATGTGCCTAACCTATTGAACATCATAGCTTAGCCTAGCCTACCTTAAATATGCTCACAACACAGTATCCAGAATATGCTGGCAGCACAGCGCACTGTGGAGAATTGGTGGTTTATCCTTGTGATCCTGTGGCTGATGGGAGCCCAGCTTGCTGCTCCTGCCCAGACTCATGAGGGAGTACTGTGCCACATAGCGCTACCTGGGAAAAGATCAAAATTCAAAATTTGAAGTACGGTTGACCCTTGCACAACACAGGGGTTAGGAACTCTGACCCCCACACAGTGCAAAATCCGTGTATAACTTTTGATTCCCCAAAAACTTAACTTCCAGTAATCTGTTGAGCGGAAGCCTTACCAACAACATAAACAGTTGTTTAACACATATTTTGTATGTTATATGTATTACATACTGTATTCTTACAATACAATAAGCTAGAGAGCAGAAAATTTTATTAAGAAAATCATAAGGGGGGCTGGTCGAGTGGCTCAGTTGGTTAAGAGTGTGAGCTCTGAGCAACAGGGTCACCGGTTCTATTCCTACATGGGCTGGTGAGTTGCTGCTGAGCTGCCAACAGGTGGCAAGATGGCTGGTGAGAGCACATGCTCCTAACAACAAGGTTGCTGTTTTGACTCCCGAATGGGATGGTGGGCTATGCCCACCTGCAACTAAGATTGAACATGGCACCTTGGGCTGAGCTGCCCTAAGCTGCCGACAGGTGGCCGGACGGCTCAGTGGTTAGAAAGTGAGCTCTTAGGAACAAGGTTGCTGGTTTGACTCCTGCATAGGATGGTGGGCTATGCCCACTCACAACTAAGATTGAAGGACAACAACTTGGCTGTTCCCCTTCTCCAATTCCCCAATAAAATCTTTACCAAAAAAAAAAGTCCTAAGAGAAAATACATTTGCAATACTGTATGTATGTATTGAAAAAAATCTGTGTATACGAGTAAGTGGATCCACACAGTTCAAACTTGTATTGTTCAGGGTTCAACTGTACAGTTTCTACTGAATGCATATTGCTTCTGGACCATTGTGAAGTAAAAAAATCATAAGTTGGAGACCACTGTACATAGGAGACAACCAAGATATATTTTAATAATTGAATTGTGTTACATGATATTAACTCAGGTCGTGTAGGTTTTTTGTTTTTCTTTAGCTGAGCCATTCTGCCACCTGTTGGCAGCTCAGCGGCAGCTCAGCTCGGGCCGGGACTCGAACTGCTGTTGCTCAGAGCTCACACTCTTGAGCGAGCTCTTAACCAACTGAGCCACTCGGCCGGCCCTCGTGTAGGTTTTTTAGAAGAATTTTTACAGTTAAATTTGTAATTTATATGAAAATCACTTTTGCCAGAGGAAAAAAGAGATCACCTAGGTGTTAGGATAAGTAAAACAGTAAACGTTTCTCTCTCTTCTGTTTTTGATAATTGTTAAACTCAGCAAAATCTTATTAATTGGGGCTCAACTAGTTCACATTTGTAATAATACTGATGAGGGCTAAAACTGAGATGTTTACCAGGGACAAGGATCATATATTACATACACTATGCTAGTTACTTAGTTAGATACGTTATCATTTAATCCTCACAACTCAGAAAATTAGATAGCCTTTTCAACCCATCTATAGACCAGGGAGTTAATTATTGAGGAAAAACAGTGCAAAGTATAGAAGTAAATCACAAAAATGAAAACTAAATTTTGATCCAAAATTAAAGTTGCTAGGTTTGGGGGATTAATTAAAATACACATCAATTTATAATTATATCCAACTTTATGCTTCAGAATATACTTTACAGTCTTCAGAAAAGGTTTTTATACTTAGTTTACAGAGGTTTGGTAAATTATTCTTATTTTTAATGATATGCAAGGAATAGGAAACTTAATTTATCTATTCAACACTTATCCAATAGAGAGAGATTGAAAAGTATAAAAAGTAAATATTTATTGAATCATTTTTCCATTTTGATTTTGTAGATTGGTTTCTATAGAAACATTTTTGACCCAACACAAGATAATTATTGGTTTACGAGTAAATTAAAATCAAAGAGTATTCTGTCTTTGTCAGTTAAGTTTATTTTATAATTTATTAAAACCCTGGAAATAATTTAAAATCAATGAAGGATAAGTTTGCATGGTCTCATATGTGTAGTACATATTGAAAGATAGTTTTATTTTTTTGGATGTTTTTTGGATGGTGTTTGGATGTTTTTTGGATGGTGAAAATCTTAATACATTAGGTATTGAGCAAAACTTTCATAATACTTTTGTAGTAAATAAATGATTCCTGATTTGTACTTAATAGTGAAGTTATTTCTCTTTATATGAGTCATCTCTTCTCATTTAGCTATTTTTGTTGAATAAATGATTAGGAAAATATATGTTAATAACTTTTGTGATATTTATTGTGCTGTCCATGCTATCACAGTTTACTGTAGCTTATCTGGTTAACTACTGTGCTTTACCAATTTTCTGTGATTTAATCTTTTCAAACCAGATTTTCTTGTACAGTTGGAAGCTAGTGAAGGTGCTCATCCATTTTTTTTTTTTAAAGATTTTTATTGAGGAATTGGGGGGATGGGAACAGTGCTGGGGAATTGGGGGAAGGGCAACAGGCAAGTTGCTGCTGTTTTGTTCTTCAGTCTAGTTGTGGAGGACGTTGCTTCACTGGCCCGTGTTGGCACCATCATTGCGCTCTTCCCGGGCGAGGCAGATCAGTCGCCGGCTTCTGGACGGCCGCTCACTGCGGCTGCTGGCCGCTCACGCTGGCTGCTGGCTACACACGGTAGCCCATGGCAACCCACTGCCACAGGGGCTGCAGCCTACGCCGTCCGGGGACTCATGGCAGCCCAGCTCCAGGTTGAGCTGTTGTTCAGCATCTTAGCTGTGGAGGGCAGTGTCACTGGCCCTCATATGTGGGATCCGAACCGGGGTCCTCTGGCGTCCCAAGCCAGTTCTTAACCATTGCGCCACTCGGCCGGCCCCAATTTTTAAATTTTATCTTTTATGTTAGCTTACAGATTTGAGAGGAAACTAAAATAGTTGTCAAGAGCACAGGCTTAGGAACAGATTTGGCCTTAAATTCATGGCTCGCTTGTGTGCCCTCTCCATACTTTAGATTCTCTAGCTGTAAAATGAAGGTAAGGTGATAATATGTACATTCCAGAGTTGCTGCTATGAACATTTATGATTATGTATGTAAAATACTTGTAATAGGGAGAGCCTAGCAAATAGTTGGTACTCAGTAAATGTGTAATTATGATAGAATTAGCTCTCTGGTTTCATGTTCTATGTATTCTATTGAAGCTTTCATGTTTTTTGTGCATCAAAATTCTTATCTATTTTCTAAGATTTGTGTATATATAAATATATGTTTTTTGCCTTTTTAGGGAGTTCCAATGAATTCACTCAGGTTTCTCTTTGAAGGTCAGAGGATTGCTGATAATCACACTCCAAAAGAAGTGAGTATAATTTCTTCTCTGAGTCAAGAAAAAATTTTAATTCTGCACTGAATGATTTGATTTACTGTTAATAAACTGCCCTTTTTTTCATGAATATTCTCTGATTTAAGTGGTGTATCATTTGTCAGAGAGAAAAATAATCTTTGGGGTTGAACTTCCCATATAGTGGCCTTCAAAATTGCCAATAAAAAGAGGTAGGAAGTGTTCCCACTGACTGAGATTGTCACGAGGCACACACTATGTCTTTTTGAAGAGGGACAGATGTTCCTCAAATTTGGCCAACTTCTGGTACACTTTTCATGGTGCTGGTGACCTTGATGATTCAGTTTTGACTTTTGACCCATTTTAAGAACTTAATACAGAAGCTTAGTATATATTAATATATTTGTTTCTGTCATCTTGGTTTATGTTTTTTAATGCTTCTGTGCCTTTGTTTTCGTTTGTTTTATTATATAAACTGTTTTCTTTGTTTATATATCCCCCCTCCCGCATAGAGCCATCTGAAAGTAATAAAGTTTGTGAGAGAGAGTGTGTATATATATTTCTATTTGTAGGAATTCTTTCCTCCAAATACAAAATAACATTTCCAATGTTTCCGATAGTGGGAACAATGTATGGTTATTATTTTTTTATTTTGAAAAATTTTAAACTTAGAGTTATGAGACTAGTATAATATTCACCTGTACAACATGTTCCCTAGATTCACCAGTAATTAACATTGTGCTGCATTTTTTTTATCACTCTGTCTATATATACATATTACCATTGGTGGTGGACCATTTGAGATTAATTTGCAGATATCATGACCCTTTACCCATAAGTATTTCATCGTTATCTCCTAAGAGCCAAAGTTCAATTATCAAATTAGGAGACTTAACATTGATATATTGGGTTGTTGGAAAAGTCATGATGTATTTTTTCTATGTTTTTCGTTGCAAAAATGTGTCATGACTTTTCCGACAACCCAATAGTACTGTTATTGAATATGCAATCAAAATCTATTCAGGTTTTGCCATTTGTCCCAATAAGATCCTTTACAGCCTTTTTTTTTTTTAAGCCTGACATGGGATCCCAACTAGGATATACATTCTAACTAGTTTTCATGCCTTTAGTTTCCTTTAATCTGGAGCAGTTACTCAGTCTGTTTTTCATCACACTGACATTTTTTTAAAGAGTACAGGCCAGTTAGGTTTTAGAATTGTCCTTCAGTTTGGGTTTGTCTGATGTTTTCTCATGATTAGATTCAGTTTTACACTTTTGGTGCCAGTGGCACAGAGTGAAATAGCACTTGGAAATCACATCAGGAGGTACATGAAGTCCATTTTAAGATTCTTGTTATGGGTAATATTAACTCGGGTTACTTAGTTAAGGTGGTAATTGCCAGATTTAGCCATTGTAAAATTATTTTCCTTTGTAATTAATAAATAATTTGTGGGAAGATACTTTGAAACTGTGTGAATATTCTTTGGATATTGGCCAGTGGGGGGCCCCTTCAAGTTGGTGTCTGTTCTTTTTGATGTTTCTATCTTTTTAAAAGTTTTTATTTTGAAATTTTCAACTTACAGAGAAGTTGGAAGAATAGTACAAAAAATTGTACTCGCTTCCACCTAGATTCACCTATTTTTAACATTTTGCTACCTTTGTTATTAGTACCTCCTCCCCCTGCTTCCCCCCTCCCCCCCCCAGTGGCTCTGAACCACTTGGGAGTAGGTTATATACACTATGGCCATTTACTATTTAATATTTTAATGTGTATTTCTTAAGAACAAGGATATTTTATGTGACCACAATATTGTTAATCAAATTTAGAACACTTAACATTGTTAGAATACTTTAATCTATAAACCTAATTTTGTCATTTGTCCCAATTATGTCTTTTGTAATAAATTTTCTCCTCTGCCACAGGATCCAGTTCAGTATCAACATAGTTTATTGAAGTGCCTCTTTAAGCATCTTTATTTTAGAACATTTCCTCAGCCTTTCTTTGTCTTCCATGACATTTACATTTTTGAAGAATACAAATCGGTTATTTTCTAGAAAGTCCTGCATTCGGGTTATGTACTTTTGGCTGGAATACTACATAAATGGTGATGTGTCTTTCTCAAGGTATAATAGCTGGAGCACATGAAGCCCTTTATTGGTGATGTTCACTTTTATCACTCAATTTAACTTTTCATTTTTCTTTACTGTGCAATTATTTTTCTTGTTTTAATTAATTTGTGGGGACGTACTTTTGAGTATCTTCTTTCTCATCAGACTTTTCCCCCTAGATTTAGTATCCATCCACTTTCTTGAGTATTTCTTTGCTTTGTGGCACAATAAGATGGTCCACATTCATTTTATATTTCCCCTGTCCTGGCTTGGCATAATCTCTTTATACATAATAGATACTTGAACCATATTAGTGACACCTTCCTCACTATCATTAAGAGATTATCAGAAGAAGAATGGGCAGTGGGAGAGAGCACCGGCAGGTACTTAGGGAGTGACCTTGTCCTGTTTTTCATTCATCCTTACTAATGTACTTTTTGAAGCTCTAGCTTTGTATTCTCCATAATTTGAGGACATGTGCTGCCTTCCTGATTTAAAGCTTCCTTATAATGTTTGGAATTTTATTCCTTGCAGTATTTACCAGGCTATATGTACAATTAAAATTAAGTTTTAATAGCATCTTTAATTTTAATATTCATGTATGTACCACGCAAAATAAGCATAACACTAGAGCCAATCTAATCATTTAAAAAATCCTAAATCCATATAAGCCTGTGTTTTATTTTTAGTTTTCTTAGCATATTTTAATTTTTATATTTTGTAATTCACAAAAGTGTCATCTATAAAATATAAAACTTTTCTTAGAGGAAATTACTATCTTAGACTTCCCTTTAAAATTTTATTGTTCAACTTTTTTTGTGACCCATTACAGTTCAGTGGAAACTGCTAATTTTTTATTTCAATCTGCCTTTTACAGTGTTTCTCAACTCTGGTTGTGCACCAGAATTCATAGGTTCAGAGTCTCTTACCCTCATTGAGGGTGACACTTGGGTTGCTGTGTGACACCATTGCTCTCTCATGCACTCTTTTCTTTTTTTAAAGAAAGAATACTCATAGTTAAAAATAAAAGTAATAAACCAAACACCAAAGTATATAAAATGGAAAATATACTCTGAATATGACTGCATTCTCATTTCTCAGAGGCAACCGTTATTAATATAGTAGTCCCCCTTATCTGTAGTTTCACTTTCTGTGGTTTCAGTTACCCACCATCTACCACAGTCCAAAAATATTAAATAGAAAATTCCAGAAATAAACAGTTCATAGGTTTTAAATTGTGCACCATTCTGAGTAGTGTGGATGAATTCTTGCACCATCTTGCCCAGGACATGTATCATCCCTTTGCCCAGTGTATCCATACTGGATACACTACTGGCCATTAGTTACTTAGTGGCTGACTCAATTATTAGATCGCCTGTTGTGGTATCGCAGTGCTTGTGTTCAGGTAACCCTGTTTTACTTAATAATGGCCCAAAAGTTCAATAATAGTGATGCTGGCAATTCGGATATGTCAAAGAGGAAAAAACATAGTATATATCTAAATGTATGGGGAAAAACCATAATATATATAGGGTTCTATGCATATAAAGCACATTAAAAAAAACAATAATTGCCTATACTTTGCTTAATGTTCTCTAAAAGGAATTTTAAAGGGCTCCCCCTATTTTTTCCTGTTAGAATTGAGAAGGGATGGGCTGAGAAATCTAGCTTATAAAACTGGAGATACTGAATAAAAGTAGATGTATAGATAATTTTTCTGCATTGAGTGTGGTCAATATAAAAAAACAGCTATATGCTGGAAGGAATTGTAGATAACAAAGCAAACCACTTGGAAATGAATCCTTTGGCAGCATTTTTCCTACTAAAACCACATATATTTCAAAGTGAGATCTGGTTTTTTGAAAGAGAAAAAGAATTTTATCAAGTAATTCCATCTTTCAAACTATTATTTAAACTATTAAATACGTGTTCCATTAGATTTAAAACTTTTAAGGTCCTTTTTAATAAACATTTAAGTTTTATATAGTGAATAAGCTGGAAGTGGAATTGACTCACCAAAGTGATGAATGACTATAGACAGAATTGGAAAGAAATATCTCTCTGTTCTTTGGATTAAAGGAAACGGGATTCTTAATCTTAGAACAGTGTAACTATGGACCACTTGTATCTTTTTGCATTTTAAAATAGTGGCCACTTAATTGCAGCAAATTAAAAAATAGTGCTTATATATTCTACTACTAAAATATTTTTCTTTCCTCTTATAGCTGGGAATGGAGGAAGAAGATGTGATTGAAGTTTATCAGGAACAAACGGGAGGTCATTCAACGTTTTAGATACTCTTTTTATTTTTTTTTCTTTTCCCTCGATCCTTTTTTATTTTTAAAAATAGTTCTTTTGTAATGTGGTGTTCAAAACAGTTGAAAACTGGCACCCCATCTCTTTAAAACATCTGGTAATTTGAATTCTAGTGCCCATTGTTCATTATTGTTTGTTTTCATTGTGCTGATTTTTGGTGATCAAACCTCACCCCCCCTTCATATTGCTCTCTCCTTTTTAAATATTACATGTGTGCACAGAGAGGCCACCTTTTTCAGGACTGTGCATTTTCAGGCTTGTGATAAATAAGATCGACCAATGCAGGTGTTCATAATGACTTTCTAATTGGCCCTGAAGTTCTAGCATATGATTGCTTCACTCCTGGACTGTGACTTTCAGTGGTAGATGGAAGTTTTTCAGAGAACTGAACTGTGGACAAATGACCTTTCCTTAACTTGAAGCTACTTTAAAAATCTGAGGGTCTGGACCAAAAGAAAAGGAATATCATGTTGGAGTTAAGATGACAGATGTGGTGAGAGTGAAGACTGACTCCAAAGATGGCTTCCCTGAAGAGAAAGCATTTTAAGAGTAAAGAAAAATCTTGTCAGAAGATCCCAGAAAAGTTCTAATTTCATTAGCAGTTAATAAAGTTATTAATGCAGAAGTGTGTACAACAGAACACTGTTCTTTTTGATTTTATTTGTACTTTTTGGCCTGGGATATGGGTTTTAAATGGACATTGTCTGTACCAGCTTCATTAAAATAAACAAAATATTTGTAAAAACCGTACTAATGTTCATTTTATTTTTAATTGTATAGCAAGAAAAAAAATGTCTAAAACATAATGTTTTCTTGCATAATACTGGAAATTACTGTTTGTACATGGGATGTACAAAAAAGTGATGATGATCAGGACTTTGAAGCACTGAAAGTTACTGAAGTGCCTTCTGAATTAAGGATTTAATTAAGGCCACAATACCTTCTTAAATACTCTGTTCTGTTTTTTAAAAAACTTGATATTTCTTATGGTGTATATAGTATATGATACAGTTACCCAGTCATGCTGAATAAATGGCCACACCAAAAATTCTTAATGGATTTATATTGATAATTTCAGTTTTTCCTTTAGTAGTTTATAAAATGTTCCCTGCTTAGTTAAGATTTCATATGTATATTTTGTTTATATTTTCCTTTTATTTCTTTATATCTTAAATATTTACATTTGTATAAAATTAAAATTCCAAATTAGTTTCCATTAGAGGACTTAACCTTTTAATTTTTTAATGAATCAGAATTCAGGATATTTATGCATACACATAATTCAATTTCATGTTATCCCAGATAGAATGTGACTTGAGCAATTGAGAAGAGCAAGTAAAACCTATCTTTAATGTATTTTATAAACTGTTATAACTTATATACCCTACTCAAGTCACCTGTTAAAATAATTGGCTTGCCTTATAAATTCCTATATCTGACTAACTGAAAAATTATTGGTGTTGTATATATATAGTCTAGATAAATTAGAGCTTTTAGATTGTCACCTGGCATTTGTCATTATATTAAATAGTGACTAGAAATTAGGCCCATTTGTAGAAAATCCTCATTGAGTTGCATTATTTTCATCAAGCCTAAGTAACAAACCTGATAGGCAGTTTGAGCGATCCAGAGTGCTTGAATATGTAGTTTGGCATCTTATTTTTGTTTTCTTTGAAGGCTCTCAGCATTTAGATGGTGATGCTTAGCTACTGGGGAAATAATTTTCTTGTTTTTAGTTAATTGGATTCTTCTAAATGTATTGCATTCTGCTATGGTTAACTTAAAAATGTGTTTATCTGGTGTAGTAGTGCTGATAAATAGGCCTTTCACAGCAACAATTTAATATCAGATTTGGAAGGGACCTTGAAAAACATTTAGTGTAGCCACTAGACCATCGTGCTTGACTGCAACATCCTAAATTTGTAAAAGAGGGGAGAAGTAAAGTCATTAATGGTAATTCTCCCCCTCCCCCCAGGATGTCTTCCTTGAGTGTTCTGTTCTTGGTTGAAATGCTCCCTTCTCACCTGATAAAGTATTATTGAATGAATTGAATGAATGAATGAATGTGCAAGCAGGGTCAAGAAGTTTGAGAAAAAGTTTGTGACATTTAAATTCACCATGACTGATAATATTTTGGCATTTTTCTACTTTACATAAAACAGTTAAAAATAAACATCAAAGTTCAGTAACACAGCAATACAGAATCAAAATTAAGCTTGACTTCTGGACTGCAGAAGTGCAGCTCCTGTAGAAAGCAAATACCTTACAAGCATTAGTGGGAAATTTCAGGGAATCATCTGCAAATACTGTTTTTCAGCTGTGGACAGTGAAGTATAGTGTAGGGCAAAGTAATTTGTGGGAAAACTCATGTCTGGTACTGTTTGCTTTAATAGCCTTTTATAGATTATGTTCTAAGGCTGTCCTTTAATGATCATTCTATGATAGATTAACTAGATACTTTTCGATATTAAATAGATGTTAAAGACAAATTATGTAATTATGACTTCCTTGATAGAGTCAGTGTGATTTTAAAAATGGGGAAATTAATGTGAGTGGTTCATTCTTCAAGACACAGGAGCAAAACCTTAAGATTTGTTAATCTTCAGGGCTCTAGAACAATAGAACTTTCTGCGACGATGAAAAGGTTCTGTATCCGCTGTACAAAATGGTAGCCAGTAGCCATGTGTGGTTATTGAGCACTTAAAATGTGGCTAGTGTGACTGGAGAATTGAGTGTTTTCACTTACATTTAAATAGCTACATATGGCTTATTGGACAATACAGCCCTAGAATTTATACTTTGAGGATGTGAGAATAACCTCACAAAACAGCTCAAATGAACATTTATCAAGTAATTAACCTTGTTTTAAATAGACATTAAATTTTAGATTCTTAGGATGAAATGAATGTGCTTTATAAGGAGAATATAATAAAATTCTTAATTTATGAATTAGTTCCTCAGCTAATTCAGAATTATAAGCATTACAGAATTTATATTTACCTGGCAACTCTTTCAGACACATCGACTAAAATGAAATACTTGGACTAGCCTAAGACTGTGTTACTGTCTTACTAACTGAAATTCAAACCGAAATTATAAAATTTCATAATTATAAAATACAAAAATGGGCCAGTTGTAGGCACCAACACATCTGAATTTATGTAGTGCTAGAGAACGTCAAGGGCTTAGATGAGTGAAGAGTTTAATTGAATTGGGTTGAGTAAAGCATATGTGGTGGAGAGGGTTGGTAGGAATGGAGGGAACTTCCCAGAGTGAAGTTAGGTGTGGGTTGAGGTGAACAGGTTGAGATGGAACTAGTTGGGCTCAGTATGGAACTTCATTGTGGACGGAAGCGCCTCTTTTTCTTTCACCACCTTCCAACTTACTTTTTTGTTTTCTTCTAGGGTTAAGGTCTGGGCATTTGTAGGAACTGAAAGTAAGAGTAGACCCATGGTCTGGAAATGTTGTGTGTCCACTGCAGGCCACTGGCTTCCTTGCGGAGTTCTTGATGGAAATGATGATGCTTCTTCAAAGCAGCTTTTTGCCTAAGGAGACAACCCCACCCACAATCCCAATACTGATTAAGCATCCTGGAAATTTTCCTTAGCAGCTGGTAGAAGAACTGTGGATTTGAGTAATCAATAGACTTGGGGCTACTGATCTTGCACTTCAGTGGAAGATCATACGGTGTTCATTTAGTTACTTATATAGGAGATTTAGAGTATCGTGAGCCTCCTATTGGAAAAGTAGAAGGGAAAGCATAACTCACAGTTCTTAAACTCGTATTGCTGGAAGGGACTCCCTTATTGTAGAAAAGGAAACAGGCCAGAGAAGTTAGAAAGTACCTGGGCCAATGTCACACAAGTGAAGATGAAATAGAGCCAGTTGGCATCAAGTTCTAACCCTTGGGCTGAGGCACTAGCCCTCATACACCCCTTTATTACTTCGTTTTCTGCTTTCAGCTCCTTGCACTACTAGCCTTACAAAACTCAACTTCCCCTCGTATGACTTGTTAGTTTTTTGTGAAAAATTGTGTGTGTGTGTATTTTTGTTTTGTTTAGAGCCTCTTGCCATCCCCTCCACCCCTAGAATGTAAATGGCATGGTAGAAGAGACATCTCTGTCTTACTCCTGAATTCCCAGTGTGCAGAACAGTGTGTGGCACATACGAGGCACCCAATAAATACTTCTTGAGAAAGACAGTGGTTCAGAGTCAGGGGTCTTAGATCTGGTCCTGGCACTGCTCCTAACTCACTGTCCGGCCCTGATCATATCCTTGCTCTCTTTGGGACTTGTTTTTCTTATGTGTAAACCAGAGAGCTGGGATAGAGGATCTCTAAACTCCCTTCCAGCTTCAATACAAGTTCTATAAGCCATGAAGAAATTTTGTGACATTTGCAGCAAAAGAATCTCTTATTTTTTAGTTCTTCCAAATTATGCCCAGGGGGGGTGGGAAAATTTCACTTGTCCAAAGGCAATGCGAGGCTAGTACTAGCTAGTACTAGCACCAGGCAGTGAAGCCCCCTTGGCACCTGTTGTCCAAATAACCAGTACCTGGCTAGTTCCTGGTTTTGTTTCATGGCTTCCTCCAGAGCCAGCCTTGCTGCTTCCTCTTCCTTTTGCCTCCTCTCTGCTTCCAGCTGAGCCTTCTCTTCTGCTTCCTGTTTCCGCTGTAGGTACTCCAGTCGTTCTTCTTCAGCCATTTCCATCAGGCGTTTGTGTTCTTCTGCTAGCTGCATTTCCAATTCCTTCTGCCTTTGCTTCTCTGCCTCTGCAGAATAGAAAAGGGGTTGGACTCATCAGGGGTCTCTTTATTGGAGAAAATTCTCTGATCCAACTCTCAAGTCTGCGATTCCCAGGGGCTCCCCATGAAAAATTTTGCAGCCTACCTGCCAGCAAGTTGCCAGATCCTCTGTAGGGATTACCTTGGGGTTAATTGACTAAAAGTTCTTTATCAAGCACCTACTATGTGCAGTGCACTGTGCCATTAACACAAAATTTGTGGGAGAATTTTCCAGAGCCTAGTGTGCTCATGGGGGTGGTATGCAGATGGGTTGAGGAGGAGGGTCAGATCACGGTCTGGAGAAACTTGGTGCTTACTTAGCTGGACTGACCAGTCTAAAAGAGTGTCATGTGCTGAAGTTTCTTCCTCAGAAGTGAGGCGGTAGAGATTCCGTACATCAGTACCTGAAATGCTGCCCTGAAGCTATCCAGATGTTTGATTGTTTCCATCTGCTAGGGAAGGAAGCAAGGAGCAGGGCTCCGTCTGCAATTTAGGCAGCTCCTGAGCAACGATGAAAGGGCAGTGGGAGGGGCAGGGTCCCCTGTTCAGGGGATGACTGAACTGGGAGCAGGATCCAAGAGCCATCTCCACAAGTGATCTATCTCAACTCACTATAGTCACACATATTAATTATTTTGAAGAAAAAATAGCTTATACATTTGAAGTGCTGCACACACTTAAGGCCTGGGATAGGAATAACTCTGGGGAGATGCAAATGAACACCCACAGTGGGAGAGAGAGATTTCTGCCCCAGATAGACAGGCGATGCAGAGCGCTCCAGGGTACCCCTCACCAGCTCTCTCCACTTCTTCCTGCTGCTTTTTTCTCTGCAGTTCTTGCAGTTTCCTCCGGAATTTCTCCTGCTGCCGCCTGGCTCTCTCCCGGGCTGCTTGCAACTGCAACCACTGCTTTCTCTCCTCCTCCTCCTGTTTCTGCCGTTCTTCCTCTCGTCTTTGTTTCCTCAAGCTTGAGAAAACACAGGACAGTCAGGGAAATGGCAGCAAAACCTGGGGCATCCTCGTGAGACTAGCCAACAGGCAGTTCCCCTGGTGGAGGCTTACATAGCAGGCCGCACGCTACACGGAGCATCCCGCTCAGAGGAGACGTGGTTTTCCAAGGGAACCCCAATAGAAGGGCAGAGGCAAGAACACAAGGGGCCTGGAACTAGAAGCCTAGCTCTGTGCTCTGGGGAGTTCCCAGAGCTTCATTTTCTATTCTCATAAAATGGATTTTAAAACTCTTGTCTCACAAGGTGGTTGTGAAGATTAAAAGTCAAGGCCTACGAAAGGACCCAGTGCAAAGGAGACGGTGTGGTAGGGGCTCAACAAGCGTTTCCTGCACTGACCCTCAAAGCCCTGCCGGGAAGACCCCATGAACTTGGATCTGGAGTAACCGTCATGGTCAAGACACTGCATCTTTTTGGTCCAGCCTGTTCCTAGGATGACTGAGGATAGAGAGAAACGAGACATGCTGTTTTACTTCAGGGCATGAGCCTCAGAACCAAACTGTGCCCCTGGCAGAGGTCAACCCCTGCCTTTTTCTTCTGCTTCCTAACATGGCTGTGGCGTCTTGCTCGACCCACCGGATCTCCTCTGCGTGGTGTCGCTGCTCCAGCTCCAGCTCCTCCTCCATCTTCTCTGCCCTCTCCAGCTGCTCCTGCTGGAGCCGCCTCTGCTCTTCCTGCTCCCTTCTCATTCTCTCCACCTCCAACCGTCTCATCTCGGCCCTCTCTGCTCGCAGCCTGTCCCGGGAAGCTTTCTCCTGCTCCCTCTTGGCAAGGAGGTCCTAGGGAGCCAGAGAGTTCTTAGTACCATGGACAGGTGGTGATCAGGGGTGAGCCTGCCTCAGCGGTGAGCCTGTCTCAGCGGTGAGCCCTCCTCCACCCAGGCGATTTGTCTCTAATTTGAGATGGAATCATTAAGTGGCTTCCACACTCTGACCACAGCTGCATAAACTATGCTGCCACCAGCTTGGGCTCAGGCCTGATGGACCTGTATCCAAGTCTTTGTCCTACTTGCTTCAGGATTTGGGGAATCACAACTTAATTTCTCTGTTATTGTCTTCCTCTTGGGGCTATTATCAGGATTAATTGAAAAAGTGAAAGCGCCAACATAATACAATTGGTACATTATATGTCTGGAGTTTTGAACCAAGCTGCACTTTAGAATTACACAAGGAGCTTTTAAAAATTACTTGAGGCCAAGGCCCCACCCAGACAATTAAATGAAAATATCTAGGCAGGAGCCATCTGTGATTTTAAAAAGCTTTGTGGGTGAAGCTAGGGCTGGGTACCAGAGGTTCTGGGTAAAGGCTATTTTACCAGAGGCAGTCGTGGGTATAGATTTGTCAGATTCAGGTTTAATCTCATACAAACCCACTTTTTCCATGGAAGGTACTCTCAGTTTATGCAAAGGGTGTCTTAGCTTTCTTTTTTCTCCCTGGTGCCTCGTTTTCAGTCAGAAATATGCCCATGAGGGGAAACTTGAAAGGCAGCCCTTCCATGTGTACCTAACTTGGGGTGAAACTTCCTTGCTTTTTAGCCTTTGCAGAGGCAGCACGGCACTATGAATTGACAGTAAATCTAAGAAATTCTGATAATCTAGTAGGCTCAGAAAAGTTCTGTATACCGGTTGAAATATTTATCTGCTATGTAGAGCAGAATTCCATAATTTAGGCAGCTGGGAGAATTGAGAACTACAGAGGAAAACTCTTTTTGAAATCCTTATTGGAAGACCATGGCCTATAAAATAAGTACGTAATAATTTAAAATGGTGACGAGTTCTGATTTTGGAGTCAAAGGACCAGGGTTTAAGTCTTGGCTCTCCCACTTGATGGTTGTATAACTCTGGCAATAGACATTAAGCTCCTTCAACCCTCAGTTTCTATATCTATAAAATGGGACTAATTATACTTGGTTCAGAAGTATGGCTTCATGAGACTCAGCAGAGATGTCCTGTATGCATGTGGCATATGCAAGTTTAACATAGTGGTTTAACTGTGGGTGTGTTTGTAGTGTTTAAAGGTATTTTTTTGCGGGGGGGTACAAGACAACCTCTCAATGCAGTTTAGCGCCTTCATTTCAGTGAAAGAAATAGTGATTATTCCAACAGCAGAGGAATAAGTTGGCTGTGCTGGTCTTATTGAGAGATGTACCTGTGTGGTATTATTTTTGGCTAATTAAAGAGATTATCAAGGGTAATTTTCTTTATACTTGCTCAGTTTTTCTCTTAAATGGCTGACATTGGACTCAAGGACCCTGGAACAAAATGACTCCTATATGCAAAATCACCTTGTTAAGGCAGATGTGTGTGTGTAAGCTGCTGGTGGGCCAGCCGTGGGCCACAGAAAAGCAGACTAGGGAAGGAGGAATTTCCATAGCCTTCAGGAGGCAAGCAGGACATGAGCTCTAGACCAAGTCAAGGATATGTGTTTGGCTCTGATGGCCCCAATCCACCTTTTCCTATAACTCGGAGGCCTGTGCCCTTCACAGATGGGGGCTGCACCACTTTCCTGCTCTTTAAGGGTCAGATACGTGCCCTGGCAGGTTGGGAGACTCCGAATGCATCTTTCCAGAGGGGCTTTGCCACTCTCTTTGATCATGTCTGGCTTCCTCAAAGGGTCAGTAGTTACCAAAGTACACCAAATAAAACCATTCTGTGGTAGAGCTATTCCTGTAACTGCAGTATAATTTGGGGCAGTTTTTCCCACCTCTGCAGTTGCACCAGTGAGGACAAAAATCCCTCTGGCCAAGGCAAGAAACACTGAGTCCTACCATGGAAGCGTCCACATGGCTTCTCTCTTCTTTAGATTCTGTGTTTCCCACGACAGTGACATTTGGGATGGGTGATGATCTTCCATCTATTGACACTTGGCTCTCCGGAGCATCACCTCTGGGAGAAAGCCCAGGGTCCTCTGCAGGAGAGTCTGGAGGAAAGAAATCTCTGTCCGAGGTGTCCTCTGTTTCCTTAGCGTCAACAACATCAGACCCACTCAGCACTGCTGCTGTTTCCACATCCCTTTCCTTCTGTGCCCATTTCCTTTTGGTTCCTGGTGTTTTTCCTTTGGGAATTAAGTCTGATTTATTTTCAGCCTTTGATCCCTTTGACTTTCCTAGGGAGAATAATCAGGTACAGAGTTATAGCTAAGCAAATGTGATCTCTGTGCATCCTTTTCAGTAACTGTGCAACCTCAGCGTGCAATGGAATCACATGGGGATGCAGATGGCTGAGCCCCACTCCTAGAGTCTGATTTGGTAGGAACAGGCATTTTAACAATCACTCCGTGTTTTAAGAAAAGTAGTCCCCAGACCACCCTTTAAAAAACTGCCTTATTCTATTTGGATCAATTGTAATTCAGCAATCTGGCTACTAAAAAAGTCCTGTTTCACCCTGACCTATGGTGGGGGTGAGACTCTCTGTAGGGGAGACCTGTTGACAGCTGGAAAGTTATGCTTCCAGAGTCTGGCTTGAAGCTGAAGCTTTGTAACTTTGCAAAGTTCAGCCTTCCATACTCTTAGGACTCTTCCTCGATTCACCTCTGGGGGCCACAAGTACGTATTTCCTTTTCCCAGTCCTGCCAGGGCTACCAAGTCATGGGGCTACGATGACGTAAACTCAGCAAGGCTTTACAAAGCAAACCTTGAAAGTAAATCTGGCTCGGGAGACTCCCTAATGTCATCCTTTCTGATAGTTTTTGATTTGAGTTGAGGGTCTTCTGAATCACATGTTGGAAAGAATGGGTGCAGGTTTTAGGCTAAAGCAAGTCTTCAGAAGCACAAGGATCTGAATTCCTTTTAAGGTGCAACATAAGGAGCCAAGAAGAAAAATGGTAGCTGGGTAATCATTCAGAACTAGTTCCATCCTTCCCCTTCCCATATGTTCAAGTCTACCCAATTCTCATACTATGATGTAGTTATTAGCTCAGAGAGGCAGTGGTAATAGCATGTGTTTGGAATCAAATGGCAGGGTTAGACCCTTGGTCCGCCACTTTACTGTTTGATCTGTTTGATCTTATGTATGCAAGTCACCCAACCTCTCTCAGCTTCAACTACTACATGGTATTATATACTAATAGTGCTTCCTTTATAAAGATGTTGTGGGGGTTTCATGATATTATGTATGCACAGCTCCTAATACAGTGGGTATTTAGTAAATAGGTGCTAATGTTATTATTATCATTTCCTCTCTTGATGATCACAGGTCTTTAGGCATCCCAGTTTCCTCTATCCCTGTCTCCTAAGATATTGACATGAAGCAAGGCTGCAACGCCATCTTAACTATGGTGGTCAAGAAGACTCAAAACAGAGAGTTTGTCCCATAGGATCCATGCTGATTCTCGGTGACACCTCCCAGCCCCGATTAGGTGTCTTCTTCTGGGTCGTTCCTTCCGAGTCACTCGCTTACCGACAGCAACCTTTGCTTCCACATGGACCTTTCCTTCTCTCTTCCCCTCAGGCACCTTAGATTTGTCTGTCTTGGTTCTTTTCTTTCTCTTGGCTTTGTCAATCAACTCCATCTTCTCCTGAAGGTGAACAATTAAGGAAAGGGCCATGATACATGTAGGAAACAAGGGAAAAAAACAACAACCCATCAAAGGAAGATTATGTTGAACAAGACAGAGTGGCTTAGCATGGAACTCGTGTGGGTTCCAGATGAGGCAGAAGGGCAAATCTTAGAAAGTGTGGAGCTTGTGGGAAGGGCCTAAGGTTCTGCTTTTGATTTTAAATTGCTAGGTTTCATTTCATAGGAGAGAAGACGAATAGAATACATTTTGAGATCTGCCCCCTTTTTTTTATGCTAAATCATGGTCTACAGAGCTGGATCAAAGTGAAGCAGTTTTCACTTTTGATAGATTGCCGTTGCCACAATTCATGGTTAAGTAGTTTAAATGAAAGCCAGCTTTATTCACTGGTGCATCATTGGTAACTTTCAGGAGACCTTCAGCAGATGACCGCAGCATGTCAGTCCTGTGGGCTGGGACAACATGGAGGTTCTTTCTAAGAGGATGGCAGAGCAGGGCCACAGCTACCCACCAAGTCCTTGGCACAAAGCTCCTATAACCCCTGTAATTTCTGAAGCATAAAGACGAAGGGAGTATCTTTTGTTATTCATAACAAGCTCCTTTCGACCACACCTGAGATTATGGTAATGAGGTCACTTTTGGAAAGTTCCCCTGGTTGTCAGGGGAACCAACCAGGTGTTCAGAGGTTTGGACCCATCAGCCCTACACACCTGATCTCAGAGGAGGGGAGAGGGGGCTGGAGGTTGAGTTAATTGTCATTTGTCAATTATTTAATCAGTCGTGTTTATGTAATGAAGCCTCCATAAAAAACCCAAACCAAAGGAGTTCAGAGAGCTTCTGGGTTGGTGAACACATCCACATGCTGGGAGGGCGGCACAACCTAAACTCTACGGGGACAGAGACTCCTGTGGTTGGGATCTTTCTGGACTTTGCCCTATGCATTTCTTCATCTGGCTATTCATGTGTATCCTTTATCATAAACTTTGTAATAAATCTGTAATAGTAAGTGTTTCCCTGAGTTTTGTAAGCCATTCTAGCAAATTATCAAACCTGAGGAGGGGTTGGTGGGAATCCCCTATTTAAAGCCTGTTGGTCAGAAGTGCAGGTGACAACCTGGGACTTGCAATTGGTGTCTGAAGCAGGGGCAGTCTGGGGCTGCGCTCCTAACCTGTGGGACCTGTGCTTATTCTGGGCATACTGAATTATAGGACACCCAGTTGGTGTCCAGAGAGTTGGAGAATTGGTTGTTGTGGGAAAAACCTCCACACATTTGGTGTCAGAAATGGTATAAGTATAGAAGTGAAGTTCCCTTTTAGTACCTTTGTAGGAATTAGAAACGGGAACCCCAACTTTCAAAAGGATGCAGCCCAATGCTGGGGTGCAAGGTACGGTGAGCAGGCCACAGACTGGATTTCAGCCCCAACTCGCTCACTCTGTCAGGTGTCTTTACATCGTAAGCAATCCACACAGCTGTATGTGGTAGCCCGACGGGAGCACGATCCAGGTAGGGCCGTTTGCCCAAGCTCACAGGTGTTTGCACTCACATGACTGATGTTGGTTGGTGTCTGCTGGTTGGACAGTCTTGGTTCAGTCTTCCCTTCTCTTTCTTTTGGAAGAAGAGATGTGTCTACAGGACCCAACCTCTTTGGGGACTCAGGCCCATATCCTGGGAGTCCACCGTGCAGATGGTGCACATCATAATCTTTGCCCCTTTGAAAAAAGCAAACCAACAGGACCAAACTAAAGAGAAAACTGGTGGACAAGGCAGAGAGAAAGTGACCACTGACTGAGCAGCTGTTCTCTGTCAGGCACTATGGTGGGCATTTTACACACTGGGTCAACCCTCTTTTTCTGAATAATAGAGATTAGAAAGTTTGGTCTTCACGTTTGGGGTTGTCTCAGGCTAAATCCTAAATCTTAGGGAGCAGGAAAAAGTTTGTCTCTTTGGGATTGCATATTTATGCCTTCAATTGAATGACGTAGGATTATCTAACTGAAATGTCTTTTGTCAAATGCTTAGCTGAAAAATAGTGACCTTTAAGAAAAATTGTCTAAGAAGATACAACTACCCATCCATTCCTTTATACCCTCTGAATTCTATTCTTGCTCAAATTCAGCCCATGTGCTGTGTTAGTTTGATCCCTTGTAGAATTGCTGTCACTGACTGTGTGCCTTGAGGATAACTGACTTATTTTCTCTGGGTAAAAAGGTCACCAAGAAACAGCCATGTAGATTTCAGTAACAGCAGCAGCTATAGCTAGTGTGTGACCAGCCTGGTTCTGGGCATTTTATTTTTTTAGCTACATCAGTATTATATTTACTGTGCTGTGCTAGCACAGGGCCTTACTATAGAAACTTGAGAAATATTTCTTGAATGAGGTAAATGGAATTTCCTGTAAATATATGAGTCTTTAAATCATTCAATGTCACTCTATAAAAACCCACAGAAGAAGTATCCTTTAGAATTTAATGCTAGGAAAACATTTATTTTCCCTGAGGAACAGGTATGCTGCAAATGAGTACCACAAACCTGATCGTGTTGCTTTTCATTTTTGCTTTCACATTCAAGAATCTGTGTATCAAGTTTGAAAGTCTGACCATCAATCACAATGTCTATAATGACTTTTGTGGAGTGTTGATTTTCTTTTTTTAAATTTTCTCCTGATTTAAAAAAAAA
>NW_017731373.1:6172926-6178278 GCF_001890085.2 Hipposideros armiger | reverse complement strand
TCTCTCTCTCTCTCTCTCTCTCTCTCTCTCTCTCTCTCTCTCTCTCTCTCTCTGATGGAGTTGTTGTGTTTTAAATCCATTGTGGAAAAAGATTAGGTATAAAAAATAAAAAATGGAGTTCTTCAGATAGCTGCCTCACCACCCAAATGCCCTTCTCTCTTTGTTGCCAGGGAATACAAAGCTTTTTTCACCCAGGAGGGAATCCCTATACCACAAAGCAGATGAGGGCAGGCTCTCAAGTCACTGAGGCTTATAGGAGGTCACAGTAGGCTATAGTTCCAGATAGAGGTGGAGACAAAGGTAGCACTTAATGCATATGAGCCATTAGTATTATCAGCGTTATTTATTTTACTCAGAGCTGAGTGAATGCTGAGAGGAGAAACCAAGGTTGAATTGACAGACCTCAGCTTTCTAGGCATGTCTGTAGATCTCTGTTAAATAGGCAAATGGAGAAAACTGCTTCCACACTATTAGAGTTAAGCTTCACTTTCCACCCACCCACCCACCCACCCAAATAATAAGTAGGAAACACCACCATATAATCCTCCCTAAGAATCTTTGTTTCTTAGACAGCAGTTTAATTCTGGCTGTCAGAGTATGCTGTCAGCTGAGACGCTTCAGAAAAAACAAACAAAATGAGTTAAAAACAAAGATAAACAAAATAGAAGCAGAGAAGCCCATGTCATTACAACTTTGAACACGTACGCTTTTTGGACAGTGTCTGCCTCAGGCGTCGGGATGTGCTCAGCCAGGGAAGCACTGAGAGGGCTCAGGGTCACACTCATTGGCTCTGAGTCTGTGAAAACAGAGAACATCTTTAATCAGCAGAGGACAGCAGTCAGTGATCCCAGATGTGGGAAAATGTCCAGCTGGTGAGTAGTCAACAGCATGCAAATTAGAAGAGTGAGGTATGTTATACCTAGGAAATAAGCAATACTGCAGAAACCAGTGCTGGCACATGGCAAGTGACATTAACATTAAGACCCTTTGGGAAAGTGATATGACAGTATATATCAAGAACCAGAAAAATGGTCTGGTCTTTCATCAGGAATCTCACTCCTGGGTATTTCTCATAAGGAAATAATTCCAAAGAAGAAATAGTTTCTTGTACCAACTTATTTATTAAAACATTATTATTAATAATGAAAAATTAAAAACAGCCCAATAATGAGAGATTAGGGAAGTAACTTATGATGTATTAATTTGACATTTAAAATTATGGTTAAAGATAAATAAGCAATATGGAAAATATATAATGACAAGTAAAAATGTAAACTATGGAATATGTTAGAACTCTATAAAATATGTATATAGATAAATAAGGGCTGGAGGAGAAAACAGAAAAATGAAATAATGTGTTAGATTGGGAGGTTTATGTGTGTTTACATTTTTTCTTAAAACCCCAGGATGGTTATAACACTGAAAATAAAATTGATTTAAGAAAACAAACATTATCCTATGTGGAAGGCTTATGCAGATGGCACGGTTGGCACTCTGCTGGGGACTCTAAAGACCATACTGGGTAACCCTTTTAGGAGAAGAGTCTCCGGACTAAGACTTCATATGGGACTAGGCTACATTTTATTTTAGTTACTTTAAACACTTTTTAAATTATGGAAGATATATTTCATTGCAGAAAATTTGGAAAACACACAAAAAGCATAAAGACCCCCCACACACACACACATAACATGTAATTACTAGAATGACTAAAATTAAAAAGACTATACAAGAATTGACAAGGACGTGGAAGAACTGGAACTCTCATACACTTCTGGTTGAAATGTGAAATGGTACAACCACTTAGGAAAATAATTTGACAGTTTCTTAAAAAAATTAAATACTATATATACCAGATCATCCAACCAGTATACTCCTAGGTAGTTTACCCAAGAGAAATGAAAGCATGTGTCTATACAAAGACTTGTACACACATGTGCGTAGCAGCTTTATTTGTAGTAGTCAAAAACTTGAAACAGCCCACATGTTCATCAACAGGTGACTGGATGAACAAACTGGTATGTACATACAACGCAATACTGCTCAGCAGAACAAAGTATCGATACACTCAACAACATGAATAAATCTCAAAAAATTATATGGTGAAAGAAATCAGACAAAAAAAGAGTATCTGGGCCGCCCGAGTGGCTCAGTTGTTTAAGAGCTTGCCCAAGAGTACGAGCTCTGAGCAACAGGGTTGCCGGTTCGATTCCAGCTGCACCCTGAGCTGAGCTGCTGCTGAGCTGCCAACAGGTGGCAGGATGGCTCAGCTGGTGAGAGCACATGCTCCTAACAACAAGGCTGCCAGTTTAAATGGTGGGCTATGCGCACCCGCAACTAAAGACTGAACTCAGCACCTTGAGCTAAGCTGCCGCCCAGGTGGCTCAGTGGATAGAGTGCGCATTGGTAACAAGGAGGCTGCTAATTCGACTCCCACATGGGATGGTGGCTATGCCCACCCACAACAAATTGAACACAGCCCCTTGAGCTGAGCAGCCCAACTGGACTGGGAGCTGAGTTTGCTGCATGCACCCTCCACAACTAAGATTGAAGGATAACAACTTGGCTGTTCCCCTTCCTCAATTCCCCAACACTGTTCCCCTCCCTCAATTCCCCAATAAAAAATGTATATAAAAAAGGAGTATATATGATTAAATTTACATAAAAATCTAGAAAAAGCAAACTAATCTATAATGACAGAAAGTGGATCAATGATTATCAGGAGGTGGGGGTGGGGAGGACATGAGGAAACATTTAGTAGTGATGAATACTGTATCTTGATTGTGGTGATGGTTTCATGGGTGTATACATATATCAAAACTTAACAAGTAAATCTTGAAAGGTCTCACATGAAAAAAACAATTTGTTAACTATGTGAAGTGATGTATGTTAACTAAACTTATTGTGATAATCACTTTTCATTCATACATATATCAAATCTTTATGTTGTACACCTTAAACTAATACAATGTTATATGTCAATTATATCTTAATAAAACTGGAAAAAACCCAAAATCATAGCAATACTTGATGATTCAATAAAAGAAAATGATGGTTGAATAATTTTATATCCTACCAATAATTATACGAAATTAAAACCTAAGAAAAAGTGAAGTTAATTAACATCCTTGAGAAAAACTAAATTGTAATATTTAACAAAGTATCTAATTGTACATTTTAAATAGGTGCCATTTATGTATGTCAACCATTTTTTAATAAAGCTGCTAAAAACCTAACAAAATATATATTAATACAAATAAAGTACCTAAAACAGTGCTGGCACTTGGTAAACACATACAACAAGAACCAAAAAAAAACCTCACCTATAATCATCTACTCTCATACAACTACTGCAAATATTTATTTTCATGCATATATAAGAATTATACACTTTTAATAGAATTGATAAAATACTGTATATATAATTTTAATGTACTTTTGTTATTAGAATTTCCTGTATCATTCAATGTTCTTAAAAATGATTTTAATAGCAGCATAGCATTTCATCATATGAATGAATGTTTCATAATTGACTAAAACCAAACATGAAACTTTTGAAATTTAGATTGTTTCAAATTTTTTATAACTATAAAGAACTTTGCATAGCATATCCTTGAAAGGAATGTTTTTGATTGTTAAAAGGCTTACTTTTTGTCCACATATATGATTATTAAAGGATGTACAGCCTTTAAGGCACAATGTCTACTGCCAAATTGTTCCATAGAAAATTTGTACTAATTTACAGTCCAAGGAATGGTCACTCATTCCTTCATGTATCACATGTTTATTAAATATTTACTAAATGCCATCACTGTGCTGGGAATATAGTGATGTGTAGGATGGACACACACCTTAGGGAGCTTACTAAATTCTAGTGGGGAAATGGATGTTAACACCAAACAAAACAAAATGAAAACTAAAAAAAACTTCTTGCAAGGAAGACACTAATATTTAATCCCTGTTTTTCTCTCATTCTCTTTGAGCAGTAGATTCTTGGCTAAATTAATTTATTTCTCTTCAATTATATTTGAAAGTATTATAATTTCAAAGAAAGATTTGAAAAGAAAAAGTTCATTTGTCATCTCGCCAGGATTATTTCCTTAATAATACAGTTAATCTATTTTTTAGTGTTCAGTTGTTGCCCCCGTGCCCACCCCTCGCCCGCCCCCATCCCCACCTCAGAACCTCTTTGCAACTTGCGCTCCCTTCTGCCATTCCCAAACGTTATGGGTGGCATTACTGTCTCACACATCAACCTTGGAGTGGGGAAAAAACTGTTAATGCTCAAGGTAGCTGAGGAAACTGGGAAGGTTGATTGGGGTGGTATCTTGGAATTTATTTTGTCTTGAATAATGTAATGTTAACAGAGTGGGAGCTGATTAAAGTATTTTCATGATAAGGGGAATTCTGTGAGGGTTTCGTTCTTTAATATGGCTGGCTCAGAAAAAGCTCTTACTGGACATTCACTCCTCTTCACAGCTATTTTGAACTTCGGGATAAGGCATGACAGGACCAGCAGAGGGCGCATTTGTATTGACCAAAAGCTGAGTTTCTACATTGATGTAATTTCACCATTTTGGGATAGGGACCATAGAAGGGTGATTTTGTTTTCCTCTAGTAAAATAACCTGATTTAGGTTATTTAGGAATAATATATTTAGGAAGTATTGAAATAAACTGAAGCAGTACTGCAAAACGTTAACTTACAACTTTTAACTGCTTTAAAAAAAATCTGTAAAATATTTTAAGAATGCAGAGTATAAAGAAAATACTTCATAATGATTACCCATGTACTTAGCACATAGCTATGCGAAATCTTATCATTTTCCCATATTTGATTCATATTTTTCTAAAGAAAAAAACATATCAGAAGTAGTCCAAGACTTCACCATATCACATATGATTTCATTTCCCCTCACTCTTTTCCCAGAGGTAACTTGGTATTTATCAGTTGACAGGGTTCAGAACATGGTATCCTAAAATATGGCTCCTTGGCATATTGAATATTTTAAGCTGAAGAAATTTGAGAAACTGCATGTGCAGGAAGGACCCTCTGACCTTCCCCTTCTCCCCCAAAGCAGGTCATTAGACACTCATGTGAGAGGTGCCCTCCCCGTACCTGGATGAAACATGCATCCTTATCTCTGAAGACAGAGGAACTTTGAGAGGGATCCTAACAGGCCTTGCTAGGTCTCCTTCAGTTTATTACTCTTAATTCATATTCTTTTGTCCTATCCCATTTTCCCATGACTTTCCAGTCTTTATCAAACCTAGTGTAAAAATGCTCAGGCTTAACCTTTTCTTCAGGCGTTTATTTTCTTATAAAGGCTCCCATGTCATGTAAAACTTACAT
>NW_017731373.1:6171403-6172295 GCF_001890085.2 Hipposideros armiger | reverse complement strand
CTCTTTAATATAAAACCAAATGCAAGTAATGTAATGGGCTTCTAATATTTGGAAATCATTGAGGTAAAATTAGAAAAATAAAAGAGGAAATACCCACAAGTTACCTTGAAGTGTTTTATTTCAACCTTGTAAGATTCCAAAATATAAAATCAAGGTTGATCCACACCATTGATTTAATTGGGTCATATTCCATTAAAAAATTATGAATCACCATGCAGTTAATATGTGACCATTAAAAACTAAAGTGACATCCATGCCTATATTAATTTGTTGTGTATACCATAGGAAGTATACAGGCAAAATAACACAGAATAATTCAAATTCTTAGGTGCAATAATAATAATACCACTATGGTTATGTCAAAGAGTCTTTTCTTGTCTTTTAGGGATACATGCTCGAGTGTATCTGGGTAAAATGGTATGAGCCTGGAATTTGTTTCAAAATAATATGGAAATGAGGAAGGAGTTGGAGGAGATGTAGCTGAACAACATTGGCTGGATGATGGGGACATGGGATTCATCATGCTGTTCTGTCCACCTTTGAGTATGTTTGGGGTTTTCCATAATAACAATAATTTTGAAAACATTATAAATTGTGCTTTATGTTTTAAAACACTATTTTTTCTCACAGTTGATTTTTATGCATTGATCTATATTTAGTAATCTTGCTGATTTTTTTGGTTTTCGATAGTTTGGCTTTTAATAGCGTATCTGTAGAGGCTCTAAGGTTTTCCATGTAAGTAATACTATTGTCTGGGAATAATGACAGTGTTATTTCCTCCTTTCTATTCGTTTACTTTTCCTTTCTTTTGCTGTCTCTACTGTGCTGGTACAATGTTGAAATAGAAGCAATGATACAGGGCATCCTTATCCTAGTCCTGTCTCTAAAGAGA